>NC_133865.1:7223506-7421520 GCF_044706935.1 Curcuma longa | reverse complement strand
CCCACTTGGACTTTTCTTTGCCAAGACTACCCACTTGGACTTTTCTTTTGCCAAGACTACCCTTGGACTTTCCTTTTGCCAAGACTACGCTTGGACTTTCCTGCAAACTTGCATCACACATGTTAGATCAATAAGAATTGCCTAACTTTAAACATGGTTTAGCTCAAACATTGAAACAGACTCAATGCACTTGTGCAGGGAAGGCATGAGGCTGTGGGATTGAAGGCCAGGTACAAGAGAAGCTGAAATGTGATTTTTCAGCTTCACCAGTCGACTGCTCATAAATCAGATGTACACAGAGAAATCAGTCGAGCCAGAGGAAGACAGGAGTCGACTGAGGCAGTCGACTGGTGTTATGGTGAGTCGAACTGTTGCCAGTCGACTGATCTTGGAACAGTCGACTGTGATTCGGACGTTGAGAAAATTGGCAAGCATTTAATGCGCTTTAATGCGAGATTTTGTTGCCGATTAAAGGCATCAGTCGACTGGCCCTGCCAGCAGTCGACTGATGTTGCAGAAATTATAAAGAAGCCTGTACCATCTCTGTGAAAATTGTAATTTTTTTTTGTTTGTTATATGGAATAACAAATACAATCCATGTAAAATGTGTGTTTACAGATTCTAGAAAAATTTAGGAATTAGACTAGTTGATCTTTTTGGACATAAATGCATCACGGGTGGTGGCTATGATCTTCAATATGTTTAGTGTGTTCATAAACACTAGACTATTTATAATACAGATCATTATTTGATTGTCAGTTGTCCACATCATCTTAGAAGTTGTGTATGATTGTTCTATACATCATCTTGTTTTTTTCATGTTACCAAGTTGTCGCTTAGGTAAATACACATTATATAGCTTTCACTTACTTGAAACCTCATCATTTTCTGCTTAACCTAGAGAAGCTTACATGTAGTATGGATTAATAGTGTACTTTGCCGTGGCATACAATCTGACTATAATATCTCTTCTTGCTGGTTTATCAAATTCGATTGCTCCCAAAAGGATGCAAGGGTGAGATGTAAACCTGCTATTTGTAGGAGCAACCTGCCCATAATTTGAAGGTTCATTGATTTCCAAACAGGAAAACTTTTACTAGAGCACTCTTTAGATACACAGAAATCTTTGCCTTCAAATTATCATGACTTGAAGCCTTAAGGAATTGATGTCCATGCTCTCAAGAGTATAGTGTGAGGTTGTTCAATTTTCAACAAGTCTTTTGCACCTTTCTAGATCAATCAATGGCTCCTTCTGTCTGTACATTAATTTGACATTTGAATCTATAAGGATATCAATTGGCTTAACTTCCAATATCTCAGTTTTCTTGAGCATATCAAATACATATTTTTGCAGGGAGATGTAAATGTCTTCCTACCTATATGCTAAGAAAATATCTCAATTCACTTAGAAACTGGGTTGGAAGTATAGATGAAAATAGGCTTTTAGCCTCGTCATCAATCATCACTAGTTTGATGATAGCATACACAACAATAAGGTGAATACACTTTTCCAGCAAGAGAGATAAGATAAAATAGTGAATGATCGAAGACATTTCTGATCATTTTTAAGTTGAAGGAGAGCAAAGCTAAATTTATCAAATCATGCTTTAAAAGATTGCTTTAGACGTCCAGAAATTATTTCAATTTGTATATCATACTACTCTCCTTTTAAGCAAGAAACTATTGAGGATTTGTATTTATACTTCTTCTCTTAGGTATGTAAGAGCCTTGTCCTTTAATTAGAATATGAGAACCATTAGTTATAGAAATAAGTGCTAAGGTGGAAAGATGAAGAGCATAAAATAATTTGTGATTACCTATCATGCGCGAGGATGCATTTGAATCAAGTAGTTAGGGAGCCTTAGATTTTACCATGAAAGCAGAATTAGAATAGAAATGGAGGTGGTGGTAGACACGTGATCAACCGGAGGAGTTCCAGAGTAACTAACTACATGTTGTTAATGCTGCTATAGTATTAAGCCGTTGGTGTTGTATTGTTTTGTGCAGCATGTGCTGTAGATGATTGTTCAATGGGAGAGAAGAATTCCTTCTTTCAGCAGAAACATGAGGGAGAGTTGGATCTACCTGTTAGGAGGTGGAGAAGAACAAGGTGAAGAAGAATGGGGAGGAGGGGTAGGTTCCACAGTAAAGGGAAGAGGCATCCTTGTTAGGGGAAGGACAAAGGAAGAGATTTCTTTGTTGTTATATGAAATAGGAAATTGGATAGGAAAACACAAGACCGAGTAACCTATTCTTTATAACAATCACTAGTTCCTCTCTTATTTATTCCAACATCCTAAACTTTTTAAACTATCATGTTCTTAGTTTGATAGATCTAAAAAATAAATCTTATATATTACCGTAGAGAGCATCTTTCTTCTCTTAAAGCTGATGTACTAATTTTGCAGGAGCTAATAGATCACAGGAATGGATCAGACGAGGCAAGTTGTTTTTTCCCCCCTGAACTACTTGAAAGGAAGAGAAGGGCTATTGGATTGATTCTTGTGAATTATGCAGATTGTTAGGACGGCAAAGAAAGGAGATCTCCTTGGAGAGATGGGTGTTCTTTGTTATAGACCACAGTTTGTGACCGTGCGAACAAAGTCATTGTGCCAGCTGCTGCGATTAAACCGGACTGTGTTCCTTGGTATTGTTCAGTCGAATGTTGCGGATGGAACGACAATCATCAGTAACCTGCTGCAGGTACATCACTTCTACCCTTGAGAAAATACTTTTATCCATTAACGATCTTGTCTATTACAGTACTTGAAAGAGCATCAGGATGATCCTATGATGGAAGGGCTCCAGAGAGAGATTGAAAACATGCTGATTCGGGGTAGATTGGACTTGCCCGTAACGCTATGCTGTGCCATACTCAGAGGAGACGACTTCTTGCTCCATCAACTTCTAAGACGAGGCTTGGACCCGAATGAATCGGATAACAATGGACACACAACACTGGTTGCCATTCTATACTCGTGTGGATTTCAAGGATCTCTAATCTGGAACGAGTAACTCTAATTCCACTTTATTTCTTTTTGATATATGTTCGTAGCATATAGCAGCTTCGAAAGGAAGCCTGCATTGTGTTAGTCTCTTGCTGGATTATAATGCAGATCCCAACAGCAGAGGTGGGTGCAGTGCAAACTTGTCCTTGAGCTTTAAGCTCTGCGCTTATATATGTATTTGGTAATGGCGTGCAGATTCTGAGGGGAGCGTTCTCTTGTGGGAGGCCATACTCGGTAAGCGTGAGGAAGTGGCGAAACTGCTGAGAGACAACGGGGCGGAGCTGTCGGCCGGCGACATGGGCCACTTTGCGTGCACCGCCGCAGAACAGAGCGACCTTGATGTTCTCGAAGCTTTCGTCCGTTATGAAGGGGACGTGACGGCGGCGAAGAGGGACGGCACCACGGCGCTCCACCGCGCCGTCCGCGATGGGAATCTGGCCGCGGTGGACTTCCTGCTCCGCCACGGGGGGAACGTGGTCGTCGGCGCTGGTGAGTAGGAAGACCACGTTCCCCCCGTGGCGGAGCAGGAAGTCCACCGCGGCCAGATTCCCATCGCGGACGGCGCGGTGGAGCGCCGTGGTGCCGTCCCTCTTCGCCGCCGTCACGTCCCCTTCATAACGGACGAAAGCTTCGAGAACGTCAAGGTCGCTCTGTTCTGCGGCGGTGCACGCAAAGTGGCCCATGTCGCCAGCTGACAGCTCCGCCCCGTTGTCTCTCAGCAGTTTCGCCACTTCCTCGCACTTACCGAGTATGGCCTCCCACAAGGGAACGACGACGCTCCCCTCAGAATCTGCACGCCATTACCAAATACATATATAAGCGCAGAGCTTAAAGCTCAAAGACAAGTTTGCACTGCACCCACCTCTGCTGTTGTAGATACATGTTTTTGCATTATAATCCAGCAAGAGACTAACACAATGCAGGCTTCCTTTTTCAAGCTGCTATATGCTACGAACATATATCAAAAAGAAATAAAGTGGAATTAGAATTACTCGTTCCAGAAGAATTGAATACCTAATTATTGAAATCCACACGAGTACAGAATGCCAACCAGTGCTGTGTGTCCATTGTTATCCGATTCATTCGGGTCCAAGCCTCGTCTTAGAAGTTGATGGCCGAAAGAGTAATTTCTTGGACTAGTCTGTATTCGGACAAACGTTGTATTAAAAAGGTCAAAAGAAGTGAACTGATTTATTTATTTTAAAAGAGAGACGAGTATTATTTGTATTTTTAAATTTTGTTAGAATAAGTGCCACGTGATGAGATTAGATGAACCAATGGCGTCGTTGGATCACGCGCATTGCAATTTTGCCGTGAATAATTATATCCTCACAATTAATAAATTATCCTCCTTTCTGTCGCCATTTGACTTGTTTACGGCAGGTTAAAAAAGCATGTGATCAATACCTTCCTCCACCTTGATTCCAATTCCATTAATTGCGTTCAGTCTTCCCTTCGCCATGGCTCCGGAGACCCAACGACAGTCCCATAAGAGTGATGCCGGAGACGGAGGCAGAGGCGGCGCTTTTCAATCTAACAAATCTCCGGAAAAGATGGAGTCGCCTATCGATGTCGGAGAACCCCTCGCGCCGCCCAGATCCTCCGCCCGCACCGCCGCCGCCGGCGGCAATCCAAACAAATTGACTCTTGTCCCCCTCATCTTCCTCATCTACTTCGAGGTCGCCGGAGGGCCCTACGGATCTGAGCCGGCAGTGCAGGCCGCGGGAGCGCTCTACGCCCTGCTCGGCTTCCTCATCTTCCCCTTCATCTGGAGCATCCCGGAGTCGCTGGTCACCGCCGAGCTGGCCACCGCCATCCCCGGTAACGGCGGCTTCGTCCTCTGGGCCGCTCGCGCCTTTGGCCCCTTCTGCGGATCCCTAATGGGCACCTGGAAGTTCCTCTGCGGCGTCATCAACAGCGCCGCCTTCCCGGCGCTCTGCGTCGAGTACCTCGCCAAGGCGGTGCCGGCCGTCGGCGACGGCCGGCCGCGGTACGCGACGCTGGCGGGGATGAACCTGGCGCTCTCCTTCCTCAACTACACCGGACTGACCATCGTGGGGTACGCCGCGGTGGCGCTGGGCGCGGCGTCGCTGGCGCCGTTCGTGGTGATGACGGCGATCGCGGTGCCGCGGATCCGCCCGCGGCGGTGGCTGGTTAGAGGGAGGGACAACGACTGGCGCCTCTTCTTCAACACGCTGTTCTGGAACCTCAACTTCTGGGACAGCGCGAGCACCATGGCCGGCGAGGTGGAGCGCCCGGAGCGGACCTTCCCGACCGCCCTGCTCGCGGCGGGGCTGATGACGGCGATCGGGTACCTCCTCCCACTGATGGCCGGCATCGGGGCGGTGAACGCCCCGCAGGAGGCGTGGGGCGGCGGCTACTACGCCGACCTGGCAGGTAAACAAACGATCGCCGGCTTAATCACGCCACGTGATAAGCCCATTAGACCATTACCGAACCGCAGCGGAGTAGGCCGGTCCGGTTTTATTCGCACACGTGGATGGTTTCAATTGGCCATAAAGCTAGCTAATTTGGAAAGCTCATTGACTAGTGCAGCTTCCAAGTCAATTGGGTTTGTCCTTTTCCGGCAAATTTTCGTAGGGTTAATTATTGGAGAATCTTCGGACCCGATCGACGCGCCAAGAATATTATATTGATAGAATTTTTTAATTAAAAAAAATGGTGTTAGTTTACTTACCGGGTGATGGATTTGGTGCAGAGATGATCGCCGGGAGGTGGCTCTTACCGGGTGATGGATTTGGTGCAGAGATGATCGCTGGATCGAGGGTCGGGGCGGTGCTGTCGGCGGTGGGGCTGTACGAGGCGCAGCTGAGCTCGAGCGCGTTCCAGCTGCTGGGGATGGCGGACCTGGGCCTGCTGCCGCGCGCCTACGCCTCCCGAGCCAAGTGGTTCCGCACGCCCTGGGTCGGCATCCTCACCTCCTCCCTCATCACCCTCGCCCTCTCCTTCATGACCTTCAACGACATCATCAACTCCGCCAACTTCCTCTACGCCCTCGGCATGCTCATGGAGTTCGCCGCCTTCCTCTGGCTCCGCCGCAAGCAGCCCGGCCTCAAGCGCCCCTACCGCGTCCCTCTCTCTTTCCCCCTCCTCGTCCTCCTCTGCTTGGTCCCCTCCGCCTTCCTCCTCTTCGTCATGGCCATCGCCGGGTGGAAGGTGTACGCCCTCTGCGCCGGGATGACCGCCGGAGGGGTCGCCGTTTACTACCTCATGAATTTCTGTAAATCTAAGGCGTTCCTGAAATTCAGCGACGGAGAGGAGGCAATCAGCGTCTAAAGTAGAAAAATTGAATCATCGAATCTATACCTGTTACCTTGCTCTGCAACTGCAGATCATACATAGTGGGAGTAAATAGAAGATTCATGTTTGTTGAATCGTCACCTGGATATATCTGCAGCAAACTGCTGCATCTTGGATATGGTAAAATAAAATGTATAATTTTCTATCATTTGATTGCTGTTATGCATTTGATTGCCTGTCTACAAGCGAAATCAAGGAACAAAAACACAGATACTGAAGTTTCAAACATGTATATGAACGCGAGAACAAGATACTGAAACGCTCATGGCGAAGACCTTCAGTCTTCTGCTTCAGTAGTCGAGTTCATGCCGCCGACACGATGATGAATGGAAGCAGCATCCGGATCCTGTAGCAAAGTACCACAATAAGTTTTGATGTGATTGAAGATAGAAGAAAATTTGATCGAAGATGAGATCGTGCTCAACAGCATGTAGATCGTGACACTTGCTTTGTAGTGATTATCAATCATAGGTATATCTGAACTTGCTGTTCCTGGAGAACCACATGGCTGCATTATATAAAGCCAATAGGTTAGTCTAAAACAATGCGTTAAATAGCTATACTTGAGATTGAATAGAATTAAATAGTTATACAATGTGTTTGTCTGTGTTAATCATGTCACAAGTTTCTTGACTTCCTAGAGCTGGAAGTAACATTTCCTGATCCTGAAATGTGAAGAGAAGAAGAAACCTAAGTTGAAGATATAAAAAGAGAACAAAATTGGTTGATAGAATAATAACGAGCTAGGCTCATTTATCCAACCTGAGAAATCAATTTGAGTACAGGATCTTGAATCTTCCTAAGCACCACTTCCATTTTTCCAAGTTGAAGATGAAGCTTCTGATTCACTAAAAATTTAGATTAACACAAAGGAATGCTAAATAGAGGGTACAGCATGTAGGCTTTTGGTCACCTGCTTCTCCATGGTTAACCTTTGTATGTGTTCATCTTTCACCAACAAAGTTGTCTGGAGGTAATAACATCAAAGCAAACAGACAGCCATAGGCAATAAGTGAATCTAAAGATCAAATTCAGCATCAGCAGACAACTAGATTAGGGATATTTCTTCAATTTGTGGTTGAAATTTTCTGCTTAGTTTCTCAGCTTCAAGCTTTTCATTTAGATTGATAATGTCAGCATCTTTCCTTCGAAGTTCAAGCTGGTAATCGCAAAGCTTCTTTTCAAGGTACAAAATTTTCTCTGGACAGGTCAAAAAAAGGAAAGAATTGTTTAATATCCAAGTCACCAAAAGCAGTGGTAAAAATTCTCTCAGGATTAACATATTTTCAAAAGTAGGAAAAAAAAGAGAATTGCCTAAAATCTAAGTCAAGAAATCAGTGCATTAATGTAACTAATGCTGCATTGAATGGTTTATAGATCGGAAGTTCTATAATAAAAATCCGTCAACCCAATAGTATTTGATAAAATCAAATAACCAATCTCAAAAGTAACACAAATCCAGTTGCTGAAACCTATAGGATTATGGAAATTCTTACAGGATTTGGATTTGAATGCTGCATGAGTTGCTGACCTGGCCTTCTCTATAAGTATAAGAAATTAATATCTGGGACTTGTTAAATCAAATCCATGAGCTCCCAAAACTATCAAAATTGTTGAAACCTTGCTTACTCTCCAAACAAAATTTGTGCAAGAAATGGCACCTGAAAACGTAGACACAAGTCAAACTAGACTTGTTTAACCATCTCAAAAACCAAGAAAAGGATGACTAAAACTCTGTTTATACATCCTAGTATGCAACTGAGCCTACCCAATCTGCTTTGAGGTAAACATAGAGACATAAAAGAAGGGGGCATTCGCCTCTTAGTCATCTAGCATTGGTGTTGTTCTTCCCCACTATGTACCAGCCAACTTGATTTATCACAAATAAGAAAAGCTGGTAGGCCCTGGGATAATCTGGTAGTTGGAAACCAAACATAGAAAAATGATTCATTTGCTCCTAAGCATATGAAAAAGATAAATATCAAAGCAATAACATAATTAGTTATAGCGTTGCACTAAACTTGTATTTGCGAACAAATAGTATAAGTGAAGCACCCAAACTCATGGTTCAGTGAGAAAGATTTAAAATTACAACTATGAAAAAATAATAATAATAAAGAAGAAAGAAATTAATTACCAACAAAATCCTTTCCAAGGGTTGTGATTTGGTCTACTTTCCTCTTTAATCTATTGACTGAAAAGAATAAGTGCAACGATATGATTATGCAATTTAAAGTGCTTGACGAAGACAGGAACATTTCTAAATTACAGAGATGGAGAATATGGATTTGTAAGAAACAAACCTTCTTGTTCCTTTCCATTTACAGTATCTTCAACAGTATCTACAGCCTGCTTGACAGCAGCAGCTTCCTTCTCAATTGAGTCAAACAACTGAAATTGGGCATCCATCTTTTCTGTGAGGATCACAAGCTTTTTATCCCTCTTTTGAATACTTTGTTTCAGTTGATATATAGAATCCTACATTTCAATATCATAATCATCAAAAACTACCAATATTCTTCTAACAGAGGTGTGTAACAGGAACATGTTTTGAATATTAATAAACAAGTATGGCAACAAATAATTCACCAGGAAGAATTATGAAAAGTAATTTGGAATGGAACAGTTCGACTATAGCAGCCTTTAAAATACCATACTAATATTGATTTTGGTGATTTGAAACACTGGTTTTAGTTGTTACTCCAGGTCATGAAGGTTTATATGCAAGTTATAAAGGCCTCAGATTCATGAGCCCTCCTTCTAAGTAGTGGTAATCAAAGTGTTATTTACATCTTTAAATTTTTTTCACATTTTATTTATCTAATGCCCAATTCAAATAATAATGTTAGAGAATGAGCTCACATTGTAATTGTCTAGGAGAGCTTCCCTTGATGCAAGTAAGCCATTGATGATTTCTTTCAATTCTGTCTCTTTTTTCTCCAGCAAATTTTTCTCAGTCTCAAGATACTTTATCTGATAAAGGGAGGAACGAGTGAAATAATAACCTAAGGTCAGTGAGCAAACATCAGCTTGCAGTATTTTAAAAATAAGAATAACACTCAGCAGGAAGGCCAAATATATAAGAATTTAAACATTACTTGAATCTAAAAGGTACTATTTTCTGTTCAGTTATCTTCCTACGTACAACATAGGTCAAATTTTGCTGCATCTTCACGTTGTACCAACTGAAATCGATATATTAGTTTCTCAACCACTCACAAGAGAATCACATTGCCCTTTCCCCGTTCTGGCTATTCTTTAACACTATTTGCAACAAGCAGAAACATAAACCAAATTTCCACTAAACCATCAAAAGAAACTATGACAGTAGAGAATGTACCTTGCTATCAAGCCTGCAATGCGACTCCTCGAGGGACGCAATCTGCGCTTGCAAATTCTGCAACCTCTTCGTGTACTCCGCTTCGATTTGCTCCCGCCTCTACGGATTGAACCAGCGGACAACACATGTCGATCGTCTCAGTCTGAAATATCGCACCGGGCGAAAAGATTAAGGGAAGACAGAACCTGGATGGAAAGCTGGAGCTCCTCTCGTGCGGCCCGTTCGCCTTCCTAAGAAGAACGAAACCGAGGAGGAGAATGAGAAGCAAGAGGCAGACGATGGTGGGTAAGAAGGAAACGGCGATCTGACGTACTCTGACGTCTCGAATTTGGGCAACTAGCGCAAGGAGCTGAAGCTTGAACTTGGAGAGGGCGAGCAATTCCACCGCCATGGATCTGTTCCTTCTTCCCTCCAGCTTTCTTCCCCCGCCCGCACCGAAGGCCCGAAACTAGGGATAAACTTTTCATTTTCGCATCCAAATTTTTTATTAATTACAAGATTAAGCTATAAATTCCATGTGATCCCTCCCCTCGCCACTTGCCTCTTCGGTAACGAGGGCCAAAATGGAAATGTTCTGACATAGGAGGGTATTGTCTGACTTCGTCAGGATTCGATAAGTCTACTGCGTCGTAACCAACTCAGCTACCTCTCGAAACTTTTTGAATTTGAACTCAGTTATTTGGAGCAGGAGAGATCAAAATGTTTGTGTCGACTAAATAACGTACATTTGCACTAGTTCACTGTTGGTTGGTTCCCATGGCATAGTCAATGGCTATTAATACAAGATTGAACAAAACAAAAATGATCACGGAATTAATGGAAATGCGAGTGTAGATTCGCCAGGTTTACGCCGCAGGAATTCTCCTCAATTCCTGGAGCTGGCACGCCATTTCCTCCATTAACCTCGCTCCACCAGCTCCGTACCTCAGCGCGCTGACGGCGCGACTGAGGATCTCCTGCTCCGCATCCAGCGCGTTCAATCGATCGTTCAGCCTCGTAAGTTCGTCGGATTCGCGCGATCCGCATTCAAGCTTCGCCTGTAGATTCTTCAAGCATGACGAGATCTGAGCCTTCTCCTCCTCGAGACCTTCCACTAGATTCTGTAACTCTGTCTCATGGCGGGGTTCCTCTTCGGCCGGCTCCATGATTGTTTCTTCCCCGAACCCCTTCCGGCGACTCTCGAGCTCTGCTTCGAGGTCGAGCAGCTCTTTCTCTCGATCGGTGAGCAGGTCGTTGAGCTTGTGAATGGCTTCCTGGTCGTACTCCGCCTGCTCCTCCATCATCCGCAGGTACTGCAGCGCCTCCATCTGCATCCCGGCCTTTTCCTCCTGCAGGCGGTTGATCATCGCCATGGCTTCGTTCGCCGCCACCGCCGACGCGTTCCGCTCCTCCTCCAGCTCCTTGTACAGGGAGCTCATCGTCTTCCGGTCCAGCTCGATCTGCTGCCGCAGCCGCTCCACCGACGTCTCCACTTCCACGTCGGAGACGATGCACGCCTCGTCGTAGTTGTCCAGGCTCGAGTTGTTGCGCTCCATGGTCAGCCGCTTGGCGATGCTCTGCAACCCGGCGGAGCAGGAGGCGTCTAGCTCGCCCAGCCTGGGGCTGGAGATGATGTCGCTGTTCCACGGCAATTCCAGAGCTCGGAAGGATTTCTGGGACAGCCGTAGCTTGAATTCCTCCGGGGCCTTGCCGCCCACCAGTTCCGAGAATCTCGGCGACGTCATCAGCCCCTTCCTGGCCAGTGCGCCCCGGAAGCTGTCGCTTTGCTCGAGCCCGTTTTGGCGTGCCGTCGTCGGAGGATCGTTCGTGATTGTGCCCGTCGACGGAGACAAATTTCCAGACTCTAGAATTAGATGAAACTATAACAAGATCAATCAATCTGGGGGCGAAATAAAATATTAAATCAATTTTAACTGGAGCTCAATTACCTTGTCGAGGAGCCTGTTCGATCGTTCTCTCGGTTGACTCCACGGTTTTGACGTTGGGGTCGACGTTGTACCAGTTGATCCCTTCCAACTCTTGTGCAGCCACCGGCGGCTTCGTCTCGGAATCGAACAGCGACGGCGGAGTACTGAGGACGTCAGAAAAGCTAAGCTTCTCGGTCAGCAAATCCTCCACCTGCAGCTTCGTCCTTGAGGAAAACTCCTCCTCGACGTCTATAACGCCGTGCATCGGCGAGTATCCATCTTCGTTTTCGTCGTAGCCATCGTCGTCGTTGTCGTCGAACGGCATCTCTGACTCCGACGTGACCTTCAGTTCGCGGTAGCCGACGTGCGAGACGGGGTCGAAGGCATGCATCGCCGGTAGCTCCGAGCTCTTCCCCTGTTTCTTTCTTAACTGTGTCCGGCGTCCGGCCTGGGAGCCATTGACTCCGCCGCCGCAGTCCACTTTGACGATCTTTTTCTTTTTGGATTGAAGCACGTCTCGGCGTACGGCGAAGGGCTCTGCGCAGCAGGAGCAGAAACCGACGGAAGCCTGCCCGAGATCACCACCTCCGTCGAGCAAAGTGACGTCGCCGGGGTGATCTGCTTCGGAGGCGTTAAAGACTGGCAATTTGGGCTTCCGGTGAGCGGCGGAGGAGGAGGAGAGAGAGGCAGGCCTCGCAGGTGTTGCGGGAGCTGGCGAGGCGGTTGTGGGCGTGGCAGTAGACAAGGGCGGAAACCTCTAGCTTGTGGGAGTGGCAGAGTATGTGGCGGTAGAACCCCCGGCGCTCGCCGCCGAGGACGTGGTCGAGCCGGGAGCAGAAGAGGCAGGGGGCCGGCAGGCGGCAGGCGCGGGCTAATCTAGTGGCAGCGTACGACAGCACGGCGTTGACCAGTAAGATCGCGATCAGACACCACTCGGAGACAGCGGCGAGCAGCGCCGAGACGAAGCGGTCGGGCATCGCCATCGCCGCGTGGGGCGTCGTCTGCTGCCCTGCTTCTGTGGTTCCGGCCGCCATGTCCGCGACGATAACATAAACAACAAGGAAACCCTAATATCGAATCCGAGAAGAAGAACCTGCAGATTCTGCAAAGTCGCTTCAAACGCGACCGATCAAAGCATCAGAATTCAACCTTGAAAATTCAACAGCTGTTTACAGAGGCCAAAACAGGTATCCAATCATTGATCCAGAAGGTAATGAATTGCTGACCAATCAGAAATTAATTAGCAAGAATTAATGCTGAATTGAGGGGTCGAGGAGGATCAGAGCGATTACAGAAAACGGAAAACGAAAGAAAGAAAGAAAGAAAGAAAGAGGAGAAGACCGACTGCGTCTTCCTCTCTTTCTCCGCTCCTTTCGAAGAGGCTTGACTCATTTGTAGCTTCTGAAAGAGAAATCTTTGAGCGGAGAGAAAATAGGCATCCACTCACGAACGTGTCGCAGCGCGGGCTCGGCGCTGCATGGAGCGGTGGAGATCGGCCACGGCTTCCAAAGCAGTCGCGTCGATGTCCTCGTTTATAATTGGAGTAAATAAAGTTGTTGATTTAATCTGTTTTATATCTTTGAATTATTAGAGGGTAATCAATATCCCTTTATTATTTGCTCGTTGAAAAACACTTGCCTTGTTATTGATACAACTCTTAAATTCCACTAAACTCCTTTTGTTTCACTTTATTTTCTCTTGTAAATGTCACTTTATCTACTTGTCTCTCTTTCAAATCTAAGATATAGTTCTTTTGGGATTTTTTTTATTTTTATTTTTCTATATTTTTATGTATTAGATCTTTGTTATGTTATAGTGTGTTCGGAGCATAAACCTCATCACGGTGCTGTGACAATAGGAATCTGGCAATAGGATTCTACTTTGGATCAAAAAACGACAACGTCGATATTTTATCTTTGCTTTCTTCTCGTGATGCGACGTAGTCGATCTTGTTGGTAATAACATGCATTAAAGGATTTTTTGGGAATTATCCTGATGAAGTCCATCTGATGTTTAAATCATCATGAGCCCCAAAAGAACATAATAGCAAGATGAAATGAAGTAAAGAACTATAGTAAAAATAAATGATAATATATAATCCCTATACAGAGAGAAATTTAAGGGCAACGAATGCAACTTATGGATAAAAACTTAAGAGACGCATCTCACTAAAAGGCACCATGGTAACTACTGTGTCATTTCTTGTTAGTAATCATTGTATCTCTTCGCGTGTCGAGAGGTCAGGGACCACTCAATCGGTCAGGAGGTCGGCTTTGCTCTGCCAGTGTATCTGTTGACTTAGAGCCAGAGATGGATTTACATTAGGCCTGTCCTGGACTATAGCCCAGTCCAAAAAAATCATAAATGTTAAATCATTTACTTCAACTCCTACAACGAAATCAAATGTGCCACAGTAAAAATTTTGCATTCATTTATCCTTTGTCACATCATGTAAAAAGAAAGATTTTGCATTAATTATCCTATCTCAAATTGTCAATCAAAAGATATATTGTTTAAATTTAACTGAGTATTTTTAATATTATATTTTTATTATCATTTCATATTGTAAGTATCTTATGTAATTATTATTATTTTTAATTCAAAACATTTTCATTACTAAAAAAGATTTTTTCCCTTTTTATAATTATAATTTTTTATTATATTAATATAAAATTTTCTCTTTAGAAAACCTAATATATATATATATATATAAATTAATCTTTTGAGATAATTATATATTATAACTCCATTAATTTTAAGTTACATTTATACAATCAATTTCAATTAAATTTATCAAAAATAATTTTCTAATAAATATAAAATATAGATTAAAAAATATCAACTTGTCTTAACCAGAGTAAAATATAAAAAAAATAAGTAAGAAGGATTTAATGAGTCAAATTATTCATATATATTAAAATAAATAGATCTTAATATGTGTGAAATAGAGTATGTGTCAATGTATTGTATATTGAGAAAAAAAAATCTTCAACTCATTATAGCGCAATGCCAATGTCAGATAAAATACAGATTATATTCATAAAATCAGAGATCGATATAAAATAGAGTTGTCTTTGACCATAATCCAATTTTTAAAAGATTTACATAAGTATTTTATAACCTATAATTTGACATAAAAAAATTATTATTTTGTTTTATTTTGGTACATAATTCACTTTTTTCACACTCAAAGTTCAGTTCAGTTCATCTCTGATTTTTAGATCCGTCCTTGTTTAGAGCCAACTATATATATATTGACAGCATTATAAGTCTTTTCTGTAAATTTAATCAAAGAAGGTGTAATCCGATCAATTATATAATTGTAAATAAAAAAATGTTAATATTTTTAAAATTTTTCACAACGACTAGTTAGTCCGATTGAAGAAGTCGTTCACAGTTGGTATAGTCAACCTAACCACTGAACACTTGCTTTATCATCGATACATTTCTCTTAAATTCCACTAAACCACTTTTGTTTTCTTTTCAATCTCCACTTTTTTTTTTCCTGATAAAAGTCACTTTATCTACTTGTCATTGACTATCTCTCCCCCTTTTGAATTTACAATAAAGTTCTTTGCGAATTTTTGTTTTAATATTTTTTATATTTTTATGTATTAGATCTCCTATAGTAAAAATTCGATTAAAATAAATAAACTGATCAAATCAACTGAATTTAAAAATTTAATTCAATTATTTCAGAATTTTAATTATTTTTTTTAAAAAAATAATTAATTTGGTTCAATTTTAAAATTTCGTATTCGGTTAAACCGAATTAATAAAAAATAATAATTTTTAAATTTTTAAATAAATAAATTTATAAATCCTTAACTAATTGATAAATTTTTTATAATATTTAAATAATTTTGTTATTTTGATTAATTTGGTTGAAAATAGATTAATATTACAAAGATGATTTTTGTGATAGGGCTTTATTATGTTTTCATTTAATTATGTAAATATTTTCTAATACTTGCTATGTAGATTTATAGTAGTATAAATTGGAAAAAAAAGAGAATAAATTAGTTTATTTTAAAATAATATATATATAATTCAAATTCAGTAAACCACGATCTAAAAACCTTGTAATGATGCAACTTTTCCTTTGCGATTTTCAAATCCGTGGCTCCGTCGATGGACGGTGAAAGATTCCGTGTGTCTCTTCGCTTTCCGTCCATGAATTTGTGCTTTGACTATTTTTGATTCCATAATTAATTAATTGGATGCATGCCAAAGAATTAGCAAAATATCTTTCCTGGCGGAAGGAATCTTGGAGCAGCGAGCAGTTTGATTGCTGATCACAGACAGAAACGGGGAGAGGAGGAAGTGGATGCGACGGCGGCCGCGGTGGAGACGGAGAGGGAAAGAACATTCGGTAGCCGGCCCACGCGCGCCGCCAAAAGCGTCGTCGCGGGATGGAATCTCTTCCTCGGTCGTCGCTGGTTCTTGAATTGATTTCCTCCGCGGCGCAGCGGAACGGCCTGCGGTGCCGAAAGAAGTGGATAGATTTCCTGATCGTGAAAGAGGAATGGCTTTTGGATCGATCAATCAATCGAGAATGGCGACGGGCAGCGCACTGTTTTCCATCTTTCCTTCTTTTTAAATGCTACTCGTTGTCAGATTCGTTTCCGAGAATCTTCCGCTGCTTCCTGAGTCAACCGTTCTCGCCCTCCCTCGCGCTCGCGTATATAAATCGACCACCATCCCGTTTCCTGCTCTACTTCGGATTCTCCAGACGATCAAACTCGATGAACTAATGGTGGTTCATAGCTAGGAGCATGGCAGGGACAGTCTCGCAGTCGGGGGATGCCAAGCCTCGACTCCGGTGGACGCCGGACCTCCATGGCCGCTTCGTCGACGCTGTCGCCCAGCTCGGTGGACCAGACAGTAACTTAGATTCTCCTGCTGGCCACTCCTTTCTTCCTCTTCATCTATTTGCTTGGAGGATCTCGTGCTAAATGATCTCGTTACGGTTCGCATGCAGAAGCGACGCCGAAATCGGTGCTTCGACTGATGGGCATCAAGGGATTGACGCTGTACCATCTCAAAAGCCACTTGCAGGTGCCCTTCCTCTCTCCTCTTTCGTCTCATCGTCCTAAATATGTAACTTGTATTCATGATACAGAAATATAGATTGGGAAGGCAGTCTCGAGGGGATCAGAGAGGGTTGGAAACCAGGAAAAGTAAGAAGAGAAGCATGTTCGATTTATACTCGAAAGTCAAAACAAATGAACTTCTCTGTGGTAATTGTCAACAGGAAGCACTAACTTAACTTGGAGTAACAACTATTCTTCCGACGCCGGCAGCAGAGTTTCCGGAGGAGAATCCGTCGGGTATAACAAAATTAACCACTGGATTTTCGTTCGACTTTCCTGATTCCTCTTTAGATAATTCTGTTCGTTGGAACTGTAATACAGAGGCATGCGAATTGCTGAGGCGTTACGGTACCAGTTAGAAGTCGAAAGAAGATTACGCGACCATGTCGAAGTAAGATTATACTGTTTGTTATTATTATTGTTGTTGTTGTTGTTTGAGCACTCCATTTTTATCATTCGATTCAGGTGCAGAAGAAACTGCAATCGAGAATCGAGGCCCAAGGAAGGTACTTGCAAACAATATTAGAGAAAGCCCTCAGCACCATCTCTCTGCAGCATCATCCCAGTACCAACTCCAAGCAGAATGCAAGCTGAATCCAAAATTAGGAGGCTTCAAGTGGAGGACTTCAGGCTTAGGCTTCCAGTTCTACAGAGAGGGGGAGCAGAAGGAGCTTCGAGACGCCAAGCTGAGGATCGGCGATGGAGAAGCGAAGCTGCTGGACCTGAACGTGAAAGGAGGAAGAGGAGGAAGTGATCTGAATCTGCAAATTTGAACAGAAACTTATCTGATGATGAATGTGATTTCAACTTTGAACAGAAACTAATCTAAAAGTATTATGCTATGCAACAATCAATACATTTAACCAGGACTATTTGGTCATGCCGATTCCAAGCCTGAGACGGGCGTTTTTACGATGTCGTCTGATGCCCGTTAATCTCACGCGGCGGCCCAATCTTTGCCACCACCGAAACTTCTTCTTCGCCGTACCCAGCGGCGGCGCTCGTTTCCGCACCTTCTTCTTCTTCGTCGAAAAGACGAACAGATGGATCAACGCTTCCAGCAGCGCGTGCAGGTGGCCGTGCTGCTTCACCGGCGGCCGTCGTCCAAGACCTTCCATTTCCCTGCTCGTGCTCCGGTGGGCGACGCTCCGGAGGTATTCCCAGAGCGACCGGTGGCGCCGGCGGACCGCTCCGTCGCCGTTATGAGCGCTGTGGTGGAGGTGGTGATGGTGGTGGTGGTGGAAGATTACGGACAGCCTGTTCTTCAGTCTTTCGAGTCGCCCCTCTTTCTCCATCTGTTGGTTGGCTCTGTTGATCGGTGGTTCCGGCAGGCGGCGGCGGCGGCCGTGGCTGAGAGACCTGCGTGGAGGCTTTCCCCCATGCTTGGATGGCATCGCTGTGTTTTGACGAGATGTGTTTGAGGAGGAAGAGGATTCGGTCGTGCTACTCAGCGAGTGCTCGACCGTTGATTGGCTTCGGGCCTTCTGTCTCGACGACGATGGGAGCGCCTTCCCTCGTTGATCACCACTCTGCTTCTTCGTTTCACGTTTTCCGGTGAGGTGGATCGATGGACGAAGCAACGACTGGTGATCATGAAGGAGATGATGGTTCGGTCGTACTCCGGTCATCTCCTGATCATGCACCGGTTGCTTACGGCACACTTCTGAAGCCGGCCGCTCACTCTTCTTGTAGAGGCACGGCGGTTTCTCACGTCCCCGGACCTGCTCTACCTTTGCGTCAGCCTCAACCTTCTGCCCTGCTTTCACTCTGCCGTCAGCCGTCGCCTGAGTCGAGGGCGACATCCCCGCCACGATTCCATGCCGTGACGATCTCTTCGCCGTCGATTTACCCAAAAAGGGAGAGCCATTGCTGTGCTTAGAGGATCGATCCATATTCCTAACTACATCCGATTCTACAGGCGTCGGTGTCGTCGTCGTCGTCGTCATGTTCTGCAACTTGGTCTTCTTTTGCTGTCGCGGGCGGAGACTTGTGCTGGATCCCCGTGAGTTTAGCCGCTTCAGGTCGTGAGTTGGTCGGCGATTTTGCTCCGTTCTCTTCTTCTGATCTACTGCCGCTGGAGTAGTAATCAAGGAGACGGCAGCCGGAGATTGTCCAATTGATGCCAAAGACATCGAGTGATCCTGTCGTCGCGCGTCGCATGATGGCACAATCTATAAGAAACATCGACTGCTCATAATTAGTCTCAGCTCCATAGTAAATTACTCAAGGACGGCGTTGAAGGTTGACCTTTGCCTGGTTCAGAATCCGTAGAGTTGCACCATCTAAAACCTTCTTCAGAAAATTTCTGGACGTCTCATCCAACTGAAACTGAAACATCCATTTGGATTTCTAGTGCTCAATAATTAATGGAAAAAAGAAATATCTTCCACACACAGACCTCATCAGTATTTTCTCGTCGGAGAAGACCATACAACTTCTTTAAAGCATGCAGATCGTCGCACAAGTCCTCAAGCGCCACCGTCGCCGCCGCCGCCGCCGCCGTCTCCTCTGCCGGCTGATCCATGAAACGGTAACACGCTAATTATATTGGGAATCATTCAAACAGCGATGAAGAAGCAGTAGCAGCAACCATGTACTTTACGAGCGACTGTGTTCGTCCTGAAACAACCATGAAATCGATGGGATATGAAAAGAAATCAAATTGCCTTCGAGTGTTTGGATGCAAAAGCGTCGACTGTAACCGACGCCTCTCTTCAAATCGCAAGCAACTACTCGCTTTGCCTGTTTGCCACTTGGCGTCCCATCCGCCCCTCCACTTGGCATTTAATCCAAGCGTCGATGGGTAATAAACAATGATGCGAGGCGGCTCGCATAAACCCTAGTCACGGCTCCAAGCGATTACCATCGAGCCGGCGGCTTGCGCCTCCGGGTCAACGACTCGCGACGCGCACTTGTAAATTTGTGACTCGCCCAGTCCGTTCGGTTCCGCGTTCACTCGTTCGTTCGTTCGTTCGTTCGAAGCAGCGGCACCCGCAGCGTTCTGGATCTCAATCCCAGCGGCTGCGGTGCTTCCCCTTCGCAGCACCTCTCGATTCCTAGGGCTCCGGTCGTAGCTGAGCTCTCTCCTGGCCTCTGCCTTCTTGTTCCTCTCCCGATCCCTAGCTAGGTAGTTTTGTCTCCGGCATTTTCTTCGTCGCTTCCGTTCAGATGAGAAGAAAAAATTTCCCTTTTTGTTTCATTCCGTTTAGATTTTTCGTAACTGTTTTTATGTGTTATCTCTGCCGGTTGATCGGTTCCGACGGGGAATCTCGTGGTCTCTTTCTCGTTAATAAAAAGAGTTCGAAGGAAAGAGAAGGATCTGTCGGCAAGGTTTTGTCACATTCGCTTTCGGTTTACCTCCTTGGCGGATCTTAGTCATGTAGATGTTTTTGATATTTTGCAGTTAGGGTTTTGATATCGTTTTCTCTTCTTGTGCTTTCTTTTACCCATTATGTGCTGATTTTAGGGTTTTGAAACCTGACATAAGTCGCTGGCCTACCCTGGATAAGTAGTCTTTTGGTTTTCTGTTTCCTTGATTGATGATAACGAGTATTGATCCGTGGTTGTACTCTGATGAGTTTACCTAAGTCATCCATCACTCCAGGAAGCCGATGCGCGATTGAAGTTCCGTTAGATGGCTGAAATAACTGCCATCTTGATTACAGCTCGGTCATTAATGAGTCAGCACTAGTTTGGTCTATAAAGATTTCGGTTTAATGATTTATAGTCTGTTGACATATTGATTAATCATGGTTTCAAAATCTAGTTTGGATACCTAGAGCCTGAATTTATTTCGTTTCTGAAGTTGTTTCAATATCCTGCTCTTGGTTCAATGTTTCATTGTAATGTATTTAAGAATGCCGTCAGTTTGTTTATATCGGATGTTTATTATGGCTTACACTAAAATATCTCTACTTTTGAAGGTTTTCTGGGCATCAGAGATGGCTTTGCCCACTACATCCCCTGTACCTTCTCCAAGCCCACAAGTGGTATGAATTAGTCCCTTATAAGTGTCTTATTCCTTTGCTAAAATCTGATATTTTGCTATTGACATCACAGATTGGAAATGCCTTTGTACAACAGTATTATCACATACTTCATCAATCGCCAGAAATAGTTTTCAAGTTTTATCAGGATTCTAGCATCGTGAACCGAGTGAATTCTGATGGACAGATGATTTCATTGACAACTCTGCAAGTATGTTTTCTAAAAGATATAACAAGAGTTTTTTTGTGTGATCTAATTAGATCTAAGTATACATTTATTTAAGTTTATCTGAATGAAATATTAGGAAGAATTGGTTCAATGGCGACTTGGATTATTTTCCAATGTGTTTGTGTCAAATTGTATGTTTTTTTTGTTTCCTATTCTATTCCTCTGTTCTCTAAATCACTTGGCTTGTAAGAGTGTTTTTTATGCACTCTCAGTAATATCATGATTACAAATAAAAAATCGTTATATGAATTTAAATGTACTTAACTTGTGTTAGTACAAATTGGATTAAATTCGCAAGATAAGCAATCTTATTGTATAAAACATGATTATTCCGATATGATCCAATACAAATCATATACTTCTATAAATAGTAAACTTTGGTAATTAAGTTCAACCCTTTCAAATTGAACTCAATTCTGTTAAAACAATCCATTATGAAAAATGGAATAAAAGATAAGTCTTCAGAGGCATATGATGGAAACGGAGAGTTTAAAGAGGCTGAATTTCTGAATGGATGACATCCTAGAAGAAAGTTTGTTGCATGGAGACTAAGTGTTCAGGAGCAATTTGTAAATGATAACACCTTTCAACTTTTCATGTAGCAACGATGTTGTTTTCCTCTTCCTCTCTCAGATGCCTTGAGGTCATTTAGACTTCGAGTCAATGACAAAGATAAAGGCATTGGTGTTTGTCCTATTGTTAGATAGAAACAATGGTGACATGTTGTCGTTCATTTCATTTCAACTATAAACTGAAGGTTTTTTTTTTAAATCTCTTAATCAAGCATAGTTTGAATCTATATTTTTTGTTGATGGATTATGATTAATATGATCTGTAATCAGATCATACATGTTTTTAAATATATTTTAGAATGGAAATTAATTTCCTAGTGAGGTAGGAATTTAGAACAAGTGTACAATTTCAAGTAAGTTTAAAATTTCTTTTAACATATTGTACAACATTTTGACTCACATGTACGTTTCATAATTTAATCTGACTAGTAATCCTGAAACTCACTAAAATTATTTGTGATATATAACTCAAGTTGATGGCCTTGGTATAAATAATACAAGCATATATATTCTATAAATGAATGTTGCATTAATGTTGAAATTGTTGGTGCTGCGGAAGCGGTTTGGACCACTAGAGGGGAGGGGTGAATAACAATCTGCCAATAAAAAATCTAGTTCTCTTGCTAACGATTTAGGTAGGGCACACACATTAAGTAAAGAAATAACACATAAAAGAAAGTGGTCGTGAAAGATTACTTGGTTACAACCCTCGGGTTGTTAGTCTAAGAACTATGGAAGTTCCATTATCTTCTCTTCGAAAATGATCTGGAGGCAGAGAAGCCTCTTATAACGATTAAGCATGAGAGAATAAAGAATTGAAAGACAATGAAGTATTTGAGAGTATGTGTTGTATCTTCTTTGAGCTTCAATCCTATTTATAGGCTTCATCTAGATTTGATTGTTGTGTTGACGTGACACATTTGGTCGTCCGTACACTATCCTATCGCTTGGAGGATGCTGACGCGTCTTCAAGCTTGATCCACTTTGATAATGGATCTGAACTGATCGTTGAAATGATGTGGTATATTCCAGTCGATCAGAGGCTTCCGATTGCTCGGACTTCGTTGACGTGGCTTCTGATCTAATTTGTTTCGACAACGGTTTTGGATGACTTAGCTACCCTCGGATTGATCGCTTGAAACACTTCCGGTCGCCTGGAAATGGTCAACCTTAGACTTGACCATTTGCTGACTTCGCCCGTTGTAGTCGCCTGAATGATTCATCGGTTGCTCGGATCGGAGGTCGACTAGATCCAGTTCCGGTTGCCTTGAGCAGACTTCCTTACCGCTTCTCGTCCCTTGGATGCATCGAGCCTTTTCGGCTCATTCTTTGTGTGCCGGATGCATCGAAGTACTCTTCCGCAACTCCTACCTCAGATGCACTAACCCTGTCAACTCTTTTTTCGTGCCATCGTTATCACTCGCCTGTGTCTTCTGCCATCGAATATCTATATGTTCTCTTAAGTTGTGCACACTTAGACATAGAGATTAAAACACAATAAGGACCTAACTTAAATTACTTGACAACACATCAAAACACCACTAGGGCTTGACATTCTCTCTCTTTTTGATGTTCGTCAAACTATATTTAAGTTAGGGTAAATTAAACTAAAATAAGCATAATGCAAATAAGTTAAATAATTCCAACTCCCGCTGCATTTACACCTAACTCCATTTCTCCTACTTTTGGCAACATTAAAAAAAATTGGGGTTCGAGAAAATTTTTTAAAATTTCTCCCTTGTTTGGAAATTTGATAAAAATATTTCGAAATTAAAGAAAAATCTGAAATATTTATCAAGTGTAAAACTCAACATTTCCCGGCACAGAAATTAATTTTAATTGGAAATTCTTTTTCATTAAATTTTTAATTTTAATATACATAATTTCTAAAAATAATTTTAGCAAAATTTCTAAGCGTCCAAAAGTCATGAAAATTTCACTACCGATAGAAAACATGTGATATTTTCATAGAAAAATAATTTTCAAGAAAATGTTTAACAGAATGTTCAAAAATAAACTATTCTTTAATACATGCATTTTGAGTCAACCATCTATTTAATAATTTGTATTTTTATGGTTAACTTTTCAAAAAAAAAAATTTAAGTGATGAGAATAGACTTGTGCACACAAAATAAATTTATGCCTACTGGATTTATCAAATATTTATGTGGAATAAAAAGTTTTGATACATTTTGAATTTGGCTCCTAAGGTATCTAAAATTACATTTTGGTCTTCATACCCTAATCCTTGTCGGATAAATTTTGTTCTTTAGTTCTTTAACACCATATTCAGATTATTTGAATTAATGGAAAATTTTTCTAATGCTAATTTTTGAATTTGTTCCTTTAATTTTGCATTTTCATTCAATATTTTCTTTAAATTTTCCTTTGAACAAGAATTTTTCAATTTATTTTCTAAGTCAATTTTTATCTTCTTCAAGTCTATATGCGTAGTTCTAAATTTGCATGATGAATTAGAAAACATTTTAATAGCATCGTATAGTTGATCTGAGGGTAGATTACGTACCTCATTTATCGTGTCGGATTCATAGGTCAAGGCTTCCCCTAAATTGTTACTCTCTTCACTTGATGATGAGCTATCTAACTCTTCTTCTTGGCGAGTTGCTTTGAAGATGATATGGTGTCGCTCCATGTTGCTTTTTGGATGTTTCTTTGGGCTTCGCTATATATTTCCCATTTTCTTTTGTCTTGTTCTTGAGTTTGGGGTAGTTGTCTTTGATGTGACTTTCTTCGTTACAGTTGAAGCATCTTACCTTTTCTGCTTCTTTAGCAATTTGTCGCTTGTCTCCTGTCAAAATTGTTAGTCTTAAAATATTTCTTCATTTTCCTTACCAAGTTTGCTTGTTCATCTCCTTCCATTGTCGACTCCAAATCTGACTCGCTCTGCTTTGTTTTTAGAGTAAAGTTGTGGTTTGTCTTCTCTATTTCTTTCATATCTACACATCTAGACTCGTGTAATTCTATAGTAGTGAAGAAATCTTCTAAACTACTTACCTCGAGGTTTTTGAAATATAGTATGAGTCTACTGTCGACATCCATTCCTGAGTGCGTGGGAAAGCATTTAAAGCATGCCTTAAAGTGTCCTGATTTGATACTATTTCTTCAAGATTTGTTAAGATATCCTTGAGCCTACCATGTAGTTGCGTCACTTTTTTTCCCTTTTCCAATTGGAGGTTGTTTAGTTTACTTTTTAGGAGGTTGTGTCTGGCTAGCTTTGCTTTGAGGTGCCTTCATGGAGCTCTAGGAATTTTTCCCAGAGTTCTTTGACGGAGTGATAGGTGTCTATCATATTTAGTTCTTGCACTGGTAAAACGCTAAGCAAGTGGAACTCTACCTTACTATTGGCCATGAACTTGTCTCGTTGCCTTTTGGTCCATCTGTGTTTCTCGAGTTTTTCTCCATCTTTTGTCTTGTGCACTTTGAAACCATACTTAATACATAAGATCATTTCAAAATTTATTTTAAAAAATACCTCTATTTTCTCTTTCCACATGTGAAGTCGCCTTCGAACTTTGGTGAATGGATGTTTGATCCGACCATTCCTCTCGATCTAGTTGCTTAGTCGACGGTTAGCCCTTTTAAGCAGTCCAACTTTGATACCAAGTGTTGGTGGGGTGAAGCGGTTCGGATTGCTAGAGGGGAGGGGTGAATAGCGACTTGCAAATAAAAAACCTAGTTCTCTTGCTAACGATTTAGTAAGGAGACACACATTAAGTAAATAAATAACACATAAAAGAAAGGTCACGAAAGATTACTTGGTTACAACCCTCGATTGTTAGTCTAAGAAATATGAAAGCTCCATTATCTTCTCTTCGAAAACGATCCGGAGGTGGAGAAATCTCTTATAATGGTTAAGCATGAGAGAATAAAGAACTGAAAGATAATGAAGTATTTGAGAGTGTGTGTTATTGTATCTTCTTCGAGCATTAGTTCTATTTATAGATTTTATCTCGACCTGATAGTTGTGCTGACGTGGCACCTCTGGTCAATCGTACACTCTGGTTGCCTGGAAGATGTTGACGTGCCTTCAAGCTTGATCCACTTCGACAATGGCTCTGAACTGATTGTTGTAATGATGTGGCATATTTTGGTTGATTGGAGGTTGTTAGTCGCTCTCAAATTGCTGACATGGCTTCTGATTTGATTTGTTTCGACAATGGTTCTGGATGACTCAACTGCCCTCGGACTGGTTGACTAGAACACTTCCGGTCGCTTGGAAATGGTAACCTTAGACTTGACCATTCGCTGACTTCACTCGCTGTGGTCGCTTTGATGCTTCATCGGTCGCTCGGACTTGATTCCGGTCTCCTTGAGTAGAATTCCTTATGACTTCTTGTCCCTCGGATGCACCGAGCTTTTCCGGCTCACTCACCGTGCGTCCTCACTTCGCCGAAGTATTCTTCCACAATTCCTCATACTTTGGATGCGCCGAGTCCGTTGGCTCTTTTTCAATGTCATCCTTCTCGCTTGTTTGCGTCTTCTGCCATCGAGTATCTGTATGTTCTCCTAAATCTCTGCACACTTAGATACACAGATTAAAACACAACAAGGGTCAACTTAAACTTACTTGACAACACATTAAAACATCACTAGGGGTTCTAACAGAAATTTCCCCATTTGTCTGCGTGTAGAAACTAGATATTATTTTCTTTTACTATTTTGTAATTGGATTTTATGATATTTGTTCTTTGCAATGCCTGGGTCTTATGGTAAAATTGCATCCATTAGTTTTTTGTTATTCAAGCTTTGTATGAAATGAATCCAAATGTTTTTGTATTCAATATTTTCCTTTATTTCTTCATCTGTATTCCCCATTTAGGTTCTCGTAACATGCTTTATCCTATTTTATATCAATTTAATTTTCTGTTATTGACAAAGCTCTATCTACATTTTCCTATGAGCAGGCCATCAATGAGAAGATTATGTCGCTGGACTTCAGAAACTGTTTCACTGAGATTGAGACTGTAGATTCACAAATCTCATTCCAGAGTGGGTTGCTTATTGTAGTTACTGGATCATTTACTGGACAGGATAATATTCGGAAGAAATTTGCGCAGTCATTTTTCCTTGCTCCTCAGGAAGTTGGTGGATACTTTGTACTGAATGATGTTTTCAGATTTTTGAATGAAACACAACCAAGGGAACTGAACCACATATGGGTTGGCGCTACAAATGATGATGTCCCTAAAACATCTACTTCTCCTGAAACAGGTATGAGATGTCGATATCTATTGGTTGCATATTTTTGTTGTCCTTCTGACTTTGTTATTTTTTTTATATCCTTTTGGTAGATTTCAGTACACAGGAGAATCATGTACCAGTAACTCCCGTGTTTGAAGATGATATTGGTGATCTGGAAGTTGTTGACCAATCAGAAGATCAAGGATCTGGTGCGGAAGATGGTATTGTTGTGGATCCTCCTGCTAATGTAGATGAGAGCAATTCACAGCAAGTTTTTGAAGTTATTACTTTGGGGGCTCAAGATGATACACCTAAGAAGTCTTATGCATCAATTGTGAGTTCTTAACTTTGCTGCGGAAATTATTTCTAGGAACAAGCGGTTAGTTTATATAGTAGCCTTTTCTCTATCATTATTTGTCCTTTTTCATTCATGCTGGTTTGCCTGTTCGGTTATCTTGCTATAACCAGTTCTATTGATGAGCATTCTGCTTTATTTTTCTTATTATGTCTATTGCTGACTTTAAGTAGCTCAAAATTTGTCTAAGAATGTTTTCTGTAAGAAGCTTTCCTGGCTGTTTACTTTCTTATTGATATATATATATAATTTGAAATTGAATAGGTTAAGGTCATGAAAGGGAGCCCTTCACCAGTGTCTATTCATGCTACACCCGGTGCAAAGGTGGCTCCAGCAAACACAGAGAAACCTGTGGCTGTGCCTGCAGCTGCACCTGTTTACCCCACTGAAATTTCTAATCCTTATGGAAATGATGATGCTGAGAAAAGTAACATCATTGAAGGTCTGATTGGAGCTTGCTCTACATTCTGTTCTATGAGCTAGATTTATTCCTGATATTTATTTTGCATTTTATTCTCTTCATACCCACACAGAGGAGGGCCATTCAATTTACATTCGAAACTTACCCTTGAATGCAACTGCTGAACAAGTAGAAGAGGAATTTAAGAAATTTGGAGCCATTAAGCCTGGTGGTGTGCAAGTCAGAAGTCATAAGGTTTCTTATGTTTTAAGATTGTGTATACTGTTTGAATGATAATTTCGAGATTTTCTTTTCATTTTTTTTTATTTACTTGCTTTCACTTCTTTATATATTTACAGGTTGAGAGGTACTGTTTTGGATTTGTTGAATTTGGTTCCTTGAAGTCCATGCAAGCTGCGATTGAGGTACTGTAATCCAAGTTTTCTATCTTGGTTTTGTTTGTGAATATTACATTGATTCTATTGGTGCAACATTACTATAATCTGTTATCAATTATTCTGTTATACTTAAAGGAACAATTTCTTTCCAGAAGCAATTTGATATGGCTTGTGCATGATGTCATCTACTAATTTGTCACCAAGTTTTGGATAGTGGCTCCAGAATTTTCTTTTGTCATTCAGTATGATTTGGCACCTAGACAACAAATGATGGGGACCCACTAGAATCCAAAGGCAAATTGGAATATAGGAATGGCCAGTTTAAGTTTTGTGTTAGTGTTTTTTGGATATCATACTTTTAGAAACTTTGCAGAAAGTAGTCATTGATGGAGTTTGCTTTGTTAACCATTTTTGAGATTAGGATTTCAAAAAGTGTGTGCAGGTGATATTTAATTGACCCACTGCATAGTGCATACATGATATGCAAGGACTAACATGTGTAATAAAGTATCTATATCACTTGCCAAAGTGTTCAAGTTAGCGCTTTTAAGTTACGACTTACAAGCTACCAAATAAGGAAGCTCATGTCAATTTTCAAGCTAAACCATTTTACATGGGCCAACTATGTTTTCTGTAATTGCATATGTAGGTCACATATGTCATATGTAGTCCCTGTATTATCCTTAGAGCATGTTGGGATACTGTGCTTTCATTGTTAACACTAGTTATTTTTAATTGTTCACTAATTCAGTTTTACTTATTTTTAATCATTGTACTATTTTTGTACTGTTCTTTTATTAAAATGCTTGATGGCTAATAGCATTTTGTTGGGTTATAGTCGATAACTAATAAATGCACCCTATCCACAGTGCATTTGCTTTATCTTTTGGAAAAGCTTCCGTAAGAAAGACTATTCGTATCCTTATTTATTAATTAATCATAAAAGTAAGTAGGATTTGCTGCTACCCACTTTTTATTGGAACATGACTAATGTTTTTGGAGTCTGTCAAGAACAAAGAGACGCCTGCATGAATATGGTTGACATATTCTATCTCCCTAGTAACGCACTGATGGAATAAATTGGCTAAAGTTAGTGAACATGGAGGTGATGGTGTTGCCTGTCCATTAATTTGCTCTCCTTTAGGAATGCGTTTCATTATACACAGTGATGATGGTTAATGTTCCAATCTCTTGAGGTTGAGATGGCAGGAGGCTGTATTTTATCGAGGGAAGGCATTGCAGGCATTAGTTCAATTTGTACTTTGTGAGTGCTTGATTGAACATTGGGATTTGATTAAATCGGAAATGATCTCATGATCCTTGGCGCCCAGATTGCAAACACTAGAAGTTGACACATACTTCCCAGTGTGTGAAGACTAGTTTCTCCAGTACAGAAGACTGACTTCTTGAGTACTGATTGATGTTTTTATTTTTTATTTTGTGGTATATCATCAGTGCAGCGTAGTATATTATGAGTATCAGTCAACCCATGTTTGAAGTATTATTTGAATTGACATTTTAATCCGCAGGGAAGTAGATTATTGACATATGCCTTTGTCTTTGGCACATGTTTATTGTGTGTGCGTTGGCTGCATTTGGTCAAGTCACTTTATTGGCATTTAGTCCTTTATTTCTTGCTCTGAGTCTTATTATAGATCATTTCATTTCCTTGGATGCATTTGGCATGCAAAAGCCAGGTATATCATGTGCATGTTATTAGTCAAACCACATTTGATATACTATTGAGCTGATATTTTAATCCTTGGTGAGAATCACTGTCAACTCCGTAAAACATTGATTTATGTAAAGTGTGTACGTGGAGTTGCTATATTATATGGAGTTGAATGCTAGGTTATGACTCGAACACATGAGGTGAAGATCAGAGTCGAAGATATGAGGATGTTAAGGTGGATGTGCGGATAAAAGAGAATGGACAAGATAAGAAATGAGAATATTAGAGAAAAAGTCGGATTGAACCTATTAAGAGAAAATTCCAAAAGACACATTTTGGATGATATTGACATGTATTTAGACAACCAATAAATACTTCAGTTAGGCAGTGTAAAATTATGACAAATAGATACATCAAACGAGGAAGAGAAATAACCTTGATTAGCAACAATAAAACAAGATAAAATTTATGTAAATATAGATGATGGTATAGTAAGAGATAGAGCCCAACAGTATAGAAGGATCCATGTAGCCGACCTCACATAGTGGAATAAGACTTGGTTGTTATTGTATAGTGTCTACATTTAGTTGCATTTGATGTTTCTAAGTCACTATCCCTTAGTATCATATATCATCAACACTTCTTTGCATGGAAAAAGGCACTCTGTAGTCCTGTTTTGAATGCTAGGTTGCAAATTCTTGCACAAATGTATTTTTTTTAAAAAAAAAAAAATCACTGCTAGTATATAGACAAAATCGCTCAATGAGTTCTATTGGTTGTTCAAACTTCTTTGTGCTCTCTTTCTTGTGCACGTAATTTGTCAGTCTTCAAAAGGTGAAATTGACCATCTTTATCCCAAAGTAAAGTTAACACTTGGGTATGATCTTCACAACAAACACAAGTACCACAATATCAGTTCCATCCCAAATTGTTTATCCGAGGGTGTTCCCACTGATTTTTTGCTAGATCAAAACCAGTTCAAGATCTCAAAACTCAACCTAATCAAATTATGAGCATCAATAACTTAGGGTATTTTCGTTTAGCTTAGCTTGGGATATATCATGTTTATTATCTCTTTGACCTGTTAGTTTAATGAGCTTTTACTGTCAACTAATTCAATTGATTTCAATGCCAAAATTAATCTTTCACTAGGAATTGAATGGCTGCTATGTTCTTTAAATCATACTTCATTCTCTTTTGAACTCACTTATTGCCTCACTTAAGGGGACCATACAATAAAACCGCAACCAAATTCAGAAACAGGTTTTAAAAAAATCCATCAACAACTAGAAAACATGTAATTTAATATAAAACTCTGCGTCATCATCCCTTGTAAACTTTTGCCTCTCTTGACAAGAATCCAACGATGTCAGAATGACCTTTTCCCCATCAACAGTAAAATTCAAGAATTGGGCACTCCATCATCAAGTTCATATGCATAGATGAAGGATGAAGTTGAACAGTTTTTAAACTGAGTCACTGGTGGTAAAAACGCATATAAGCATGTAACTGAGGTAACATGAATACACTGATAAACATGTGTAAGCATGCAACCATGATAACATGCATAGACTGATAAACATGTGTAAGCATGCATAAATGCTTCATTAAAAAATTACAAGTGATGTGGTTTTTTAACATAACATGGTTTTTCCTGTACTTCGGTTTAGCTCTGTTTTATATTTATGTATTGATTGTCACATGATTTTTTACAGTCACTTATAATAAAAAAAAAAACAATTTCTTATAATAAATTAATTATGATGATTTTTGTGTATAGTCATGAGAGCTGGAGGATGCTAAATACTTTGCTGTGTGTAGTCATGTGATTTTAAACCATGCTTTATTATTGTTTTTAAAGTACTTTGTTGCACAAGAACTTGCATTTTCTATTCTTGTTTAATATAATTGTTTATGCTGACTGTCTACCTGATTGTTCACAAACTTGTAGGCATCTCCAATCATGATTGGTGGTCGTCATGTCATCATTGAGGAGAAGAGAACAACAACACGAGGCAAGAATTGCACTTGATTTTTCTTGTTGATTAACCTATGATATTCTAATTCTTGTTTTATAATCAACTTTTGGCTTTGCATCTGAGTGTGATTGCTTGTACTGTTATCTTTCTCAAAACTCATTCCTGCAAATTCTCTTGTTTCCCCTAGTGTTTTGAGTTGAATTGAAATGCGCTTTTCAATTGTTTTATATTTTTGCTTAAAATAACACCTGTTTTATGATCTTTATACAAGATGTTCTAGGAATGATGAAGGCCATTCCTTTAGGCTCTTTACAATACAATTCCAGAGTTTACCATTCTAGCCACCACAAATCTTTGTTCGCATTATCACATATGTTTGAGACTAACCCGATGTACTAGGTCCATCGAAATGCTACAACTGATAAACTACTCTTGAAGTTATGCAAAATCATACTTAGCATGTACACGTTTTTATTTTATACAAGATTTCTAAAATAATTCTTTATGAAACCATTTAAGAGTTATGTAGACACCAGAACTTCCTGTGTCTGTGAACATGATGCACAATAAATGGCTGCATTATTATGTCATTCCTTAGGCTTATTTCTGCTGTCATACAATTTGTTGCAGAAACTTTAAAGACAGTATGTAAATCATCATCCTATGTGTTTAATGAATGCATTTAAGGTTTAGTTGTGTCTTCTGCCTGCAAATTAATCTGGTGATGTTGCATTTATTTGATGCTTGCATTATGAAATCACTCACATGTTATATTTTTCAAAATTTTCAACTTTATTATTTATTTTATCAGGCTAAATCTTTGTGTAAAGACCACATGGTCAAATAATATCTTTTGAAATACCAAATATATGCATCCTTAGCGTTATTAACACATTGATGAAAATAGCCTTGTTGTATCACTGTAACAAAGCCATCAGCCATATTTGATTCAGTGGTATACTATATTCAGGGGCCTATCATATGCAACTGTATCCAATATATGTTTTATGATCAGAATGCAGAAATATTTCATATGGGGACATGCTATTTTCATAGGGCAGGTGACCTGACAATGCCAATCTTGTTGTGGAATATTTAAACAATACTTCCATTTTCCAGAAAATATCATATCAAAGCATATTTAAAAGAAACAATCTAACTTTATCCTCTTTGATCAAAACAATGTTGCTTAAAAATCATATACAACATTGTCTTGTCTTAAATAATCATATATGATTATTTCTTAATGAAATGTGAATAAGTACCCTTAGTCTAGTCTGGCAATTGGCATTTTTCAGGTCATACTTCATAGTGCATTTTGTAATGACAAGGATTCAATCGTTTTATCCAACTGCAATAAAGCAATTATATGTTTTTCATAATTTTCTTCAAAAGATAAGTTTTTGGCTGAAATTGGAATAATACCAATCAAAACATATTTTCAAGCCCTGTTTGCTACTGGTGGCCTGGAGTAGGAATGTTGTATTAACTCCTAACCAATATAAACCTCGTAATCGGACAACCTTTTTCAAATTACTTCTTCTATAAGTAATTATAAAGAATTTATTAGATAATCAACAGTAAAGATGTGGTAAATATGTTTTTGATATTTGAAACCTTTTTGCCAATGACAATCTTCCTCATGGTGTTCCATCTTGTTTGATTTACCTTCTTTGTTGGATGGGTTGCTTCACTTCTATAAGTTGATACTGATTTATATCATTTTTCCTTTTTCTGTATCTTTGTTGCTCAATAACTTGCTTCAGTTTTTTTCTTATTTGTTCTCCAGCTGGCTTAAGCTTTTAAAAACATTGATTATGATGCTAAATGCTATTATTATTATTTTTGTTTAGTTGTTAATGGCGTGGTCACCAATATCGGTAATGGCAATAGTGGAAGAGGACGCTTCCAGCCGGGAAGAGGGGCTTTCAGAAATGACAACTTCCGAGGGCGTGGCGCAGGAGGCTTCGGCCCCAATCTGGGCTACAGGAGGAATGACTTTAGAAACCGGGTTGAGTATTCTGGTCGCGGTCGGGGGCCATCTCGCCGGACTGAAGACTATCAGCAGCGTGCTTTTTACAACAATGGAAATGGCACGATGGGAGGCGTCAAAAGCCCCAAGCCATCTGCTGTCATGGCATAGAGTTTCATGTTTCTTCTTTTTCTATCTGAGTAGGCATTCTCATCTATTATGATTAGGCAAACCTTACTGAAGATATCCATTTCTTTTCTTTTTTTTTTTTTTTTTTGTCTTGGCAAACCTGTTTTTTGCTCGACAAAATGCCACCATTTTTTTAGCTCAGAAACTAGGTCAGTCTGTTATGGTCAGGGAAACGTCAAACATCTGTTAATTTCCAAATCATTATCCATCCATCCATCCATCGAAATGCTGATGCTGTGCTTGACTTGGGTTTGAATTGAACTGAACTGAACTGGACTGTTATGGATCAACCCAACTGTGTTTTTTCTTTTTCATCTTTAGATTGATGAATATAAACTGGATAGAGATGGGTGATGGAAAGTGTACGATAGCCATGCCAGTGTTCCACCTTAGTCTCTTCAGACAGACGGTTACGCGAGTCAACGCCAAGGTCGACGCCCATGGCATGGCTTGAGGCTGGCTGGCTAGGTGGGTGGCACCCACCACATATAATTGCAATGGCAGCGAGTGATGGGATGTGTGAGAAACGCACGTTGTGGCAGCATGGGACAGTGTCCATGTGAGGCACGGCACGGTGCCGCGGCAGTGGGATCTGATCTCGTGCCGTGATGGCCAGGGCCAGCCAACAAGAGAGCACCTGAGGGCGGCGAGCGACTGTCCCGGTGGAGCCGAGACCGTCAGGCGTGGCGTGTTTGCGCAAGGAAGCTCTACCGACCGCATTCATGAAGGCAAATGGAAGCTCCAGTCCTCGTCAGTTCCAGACATTCAGGTACCAAACTTCCGATTCCCAACCTCCTCCTTTTATTAATTTTTTTTTAATTTTAATTTTATTTCTATTAAAATTATTTTTAGGCTCCTCGAAGTCGAGGAGGATCCGAAGAGAATCGCCTTCCCATGTCAGCCCAACATGAACGCCATCAATGATGGGGCCACAACAAGGTAGGTAGGTGTAAATCTATATATTTGTAACACAATGAAATATTTTTAACTAAATTAATCTATTCGAACTCAAAAATTACATGAACAATCCACATGAATCTTTTAAAAAAATTTAATTTCTTCAGTGACAAGGTAATTTTTCTGGTCGCCCCCACCGACGGCAATTAATGTGCTCGCTTCGATGTCGCTCCCGTTCACTCGGAGCAACGCGTGGATCAGACACGCTCATGTTGTCGAAGATTTTCGGTTGGTCTAGAAGAAGACCGACTTAGTATTTATTTATTAAATTTTAATTTCTACTAAAAGAATTGTGGAAATAAATAAAGCAAAGATTCTCGACCAACGAATTTGTACCGAAAAGGAAAACACGTTAAATTAAATCACGGACGGCCGGTCGGAGGTTAATCAGCCGACAACTAAATCTTGCCAGAGTCAACGCGATTTCGTCAACGGCGAACCCGGCGGCGGAAAGACATAGATTTCGCAGGCGCCGACCAATCTTACCGCTTCGTAAACTTAAATCTAAACAATATATATGAAAAAAAATGGTCGATCGTGATCGAATCTCGATGATTGAGATATGAAACGCAGCCATTTTCATTAATGAGGCATGGATGCTCATGATGGGCCGGTTCCAGGCAGTTATTTCCAATCATGTGATGGGCCCATTTACTTGTAACTGCACGCTCCATTGAAGATTATATGAACGTTTAGTTTAGTGACAATTATATAGTGATTAATAAATATAGATAGATGAAATCTATTTTGGTTCCTAGAGAATAAATTCGAGTAGTTATAATATTATGTTTTGAACTTGAAGGTAAATGCACATTTCGATTCAATTTAAAGTATTTGTGGATATCTTAATAAGAACACAATTAATGTTTACGTCTCAATGATTTGTTGATCTTGGACCACCAATATGATTTTTTTTCTTCTTCTTCTCTTTATTTAGATTGAATAATTGTAGAGAGTGTCCTCATAGCAATTAATGTGTCACTAACCCCATCCATCAAGTTTGACTAGTAACTATTCTTTTGTCAAAAGTCAAAGAGAGATTAGAAAAGGAAACTATGTCACAAAGTCAATTTTTTCTTCATTTTCAAGTATATAGAAACCATCTTTTAGTTGGAAACAAAAATTACAAATTGGGGGAAAAAAATGCATTGTGATCTTACAATATCCAGCAATGCTAAAGTTTAGATTTGCTATAATTTTTTGAAAGATTTGAGTTCCTATACAATTAAGAGTATCCATCTTGATGTTAATGTATGAGTATTAATATGGATGAGCATTATAGCACTCACACAATGATATTCAATTCGTTGAACGCAGTTGATGTGAATAACACTCTATTTGGATGGGGTGAGAGAAGGTTCACTAACGAAAGGGGAAAGGAGGAGAAGGGAGGGAAAGGAAGGGAAGGAAAATATTTATGCTCTCCTTGTTTGGGAGGAAGGGAAGGTTTATTAACGTAATATGTATTACCTTGTTTAGGAGGAAAAGAAAGGAAATGAAAGTTAAATATATAAAATATAAAAATACCCTTACTTTTTATAATAAATCTACATGTGAAAAAAATATGTATAGCTCATTAAACCTATGGATGTAAGATTTTTCTTGTCAAAATCACTTTGTGAGACCAACTAAAATTAATATTTATGACTTAAATAAATAAAAATTTAAAAAATAATGAGTAGACATACAATAAGCATACGAAATATAAAATCTGTATACTTTGGTATAACAAAGGATAAATCATTATTTTTACATGTATTTCTATAAAAATTTAATGATATAAGAAAGGAGCAAAAATATCATGCTCAGTGAGAAAAATTAAAAAAATTTAGATTAAATAAGTTAATAATTAATATTTTAAAATACAGATAAAATTGGAACAAACAATATTTAGAGTTTCTTTCCTTTCCTTACACCTCAAATTGGAGTGTAAGAAAATCTTCCTTTTCATGGGTATAGAAGGTTAAAACTTACCCTTCCCTCCTCTTCCCTCACTCCTTTCTAGACAAGGTTCTAAATTACCTTCCACTTATTTACCTTTCCTTCTCCTTCCCTCACCTGCTCCCAAATAAAGCATATATAAGTGTATTAATAATAAGTGTTAATATTAAAATGAATATAAATGTGTATTAATAAAAGGAAAGTGCTGATATAATTAATGATATGTGAGAGGTGGATTTACACTTTTTGAAGAGCAAACTAATAAGGATGCCCTAAGAGATAATTATTATGCATGCATCTCTAAGAAAGATCAACTATTTTATTATGATTTGATTTTTTTTTAGAAAAAAATTAGGACATATATAAATTAAGCAAATAGTTATAAAGATGTTTAATTGTTTATATCAATAGTGATCTACATAAATTAGATAACGAAGTCAAATACATGAAATTAAATAACTCTCCATTTGAAAGACAACAAGCTTCTTCTCTCCATACTCAACAAACAAAGATACTCAAAACCAAGTCCTCACATGAAAGTGAAACCTTGGGCACTTCCAAATCAATAATGCTCCAAGGAAAAAAAAGAAAAGAAAAGAAAAGAAATTCTAAAATAAATTAAAAAAGAAGAAGTGTTCTATATCTTTTGTGGAGAAGAAACAGGGAACAAAAGATAATGGACATATTTATAATCACATGCGCATTCCCACTACTGCGATAATTAACTAATTAATATCCTCTCTCGCATCTGCGATCGCAGGACGACGATAGCCCAATCATCCACCTTGCGAGGCGAATCGGCCCCCTCGGTCGGCCGTCGGTTGCGGAGTGGACGCCGCCGCCTCGGCCGGAGGAGGAGACGAAGTCCTCGAGGCGGCGGAGAGCGACGTCGAGGGTCTCGGCAGTCATGTTGGCGAAGCAGACGCGGAACCAGCCCGGCTCGCCGCAGTGGCAGGAGGAGCCCGGCGAGATGTTGAGCCCCACCTCGTAGACCACCTTCCGCCACAGATCCATCTCCGCCTCGAAGGTGTCGGCGAGCAGCAGGTGGCGCATGTCCACCCAGCAGAAGAGGCCCGCGTCGCTCTCCAGGCACTCCACGCCGGCGCGGCGGAGCCCCTCCACGAGCCGGCCGTGCCGCTCGGCGATCCTCTTCTTGTTCTCCGCCACGTAGCGCGCGGTGAAGTCCCGGTCGGAGAGCAGAGCCGCCAGGAGGTACTGCGTCTGCGAGGAGACGAGGCCGAAGCTGGACATCTTGGTGGCGGCGGCCACCACCGCCGGGTTGGAGGAGTAGAGCGCGCCGACGCGGAAGCCCGGGAGGCCGAGGTCCTTGGACAGGCTGTAGACTACGTGGACGCGGTCGGCGAGGTCGGAGTGCAGGGGATGCCCCTGCATGACCTCGAGGACGCTGACGAAGCCGCTGGGGGATCCGGCGAAGGCGGTGCCGGCGTAGATCTCGTCGCTGATGAGGTGGATGTCCTTAGCGAGGGCGAAGTCGAGCAGCGTGCGGAGCTCGGCGCGGGTGAGGGAGGTGCCGAGTGGGTTGGAAGGGTTGGTGACCAGAACTCCCTTCACGCGCAGGCTCTGCTTTCGAGCTTGTCGGTAGGCCTTCTCCACGGCGCGCTTGGTGATGCGGAAGCCATTGGAGCTCGAGCAATGGATGGGGACGATCTCGGCGCCGGTCCGCCATTTCAGATCCCTGTCAAACCTGTCCAAATGCACGCACGTAGGTCGAATGCTTAGTCAGCGATTAGGCTAATGACCGATAATTAATTATGCTCCATAAAAGTGATTAAACTACGATTAATCAAATCGATTAACTTACCCCGGGTAGTAAGGAGTAGGGAGGAGGAATGCTTCGCCGGGCTCAGCGAGACAGAAGATGAGAGTCTCGTTGGCGGAGGTGGAGCCGGCGGTGAGGACGAGGTTGCGCCACTCCAGCTCCACCGTGTTTCCTCTCAACTGGCCCATGAAATCAGCCAACGCCTGCATTAATTTCACGAAGCAATATTTATATTCACATGCAAGAATCGATAGTTAACTATATATCGACTCGATCGTTCGATCGCGCGCGTATGTATATACGTACGTACCTTCTTGAATTGTGGTAGGCCGTGATAGTCCTGGAAAAGAGCGAGCTCGCGGAACACGAGAGCGCCGTCTCGCCTAAGGCCGGCGGCGTCGGGGTGGCGCTCGAGCCACGACTCGATGAGATCGAAAGAGAGCTGCGACGACGGGAAGAAGAATTAATATAGTAAATTATTGAGACTGACATCAGAATTTGGTCGAATGCATGGCGTGCATGGCAGCTAGCTGGCGTAGGAACATAACACAGACCTGGTTCTCTGCGAGACCCATTTGGATGATTCCGGTAGGGTTCGTGTTGGGGTCATAAGGGTTCTTCTCGTACTCCTGCCATCCCAGGAAGTAGGAGGAGTCCTGGCCATGGGCGTTGCATGCAGCTTTCCTCGAGAGCAACATTTGGGCCATTATATTCCTATCAAAGACGCTGCTGCTTTGCTGCAACTGCTACTGCTGCTATACTGTCGAAGATTTCTCTCCGAGCTTGGTCGGGGAGGGAGATAAGGAAAGAAGAGAATTAAGCCTTTGTTTTCTCTGTGTCGTTGTTTGTAGTAGTAGTAGTAGTAGTAGACTAGTAGTAGAATGCTGTGGCTGGGGGTTAGCAGGAGCTTCAATATATAAAGAGCCATGGGTAGCAGTTTTCATGGCAGAATTAATGCGCTGACGATTAAACCCCACACCAATGTGATCAGCAGAGGGAGGGAGGAATCCAGTATCGACTGACATCAAATTAAATAACTTCGATTCCGAATCTACTTATGATCCAGCAGTAAATTCCCGAGGACTGATACTGTAGTGATTTTACCCCAGCCATTTTTTTCTTCATTATAATCAGAGAGAGAGAGAAACAGAGAGATTGTTGGTTTCATTACAATAATTGGCAAGAAGAGGATATAGCTGCCATTGCCAAATGACTAGATATATGTCACTTTCCATTGCTAAATCTAACACGAACATAATTCTGCTATCTGATCGTGTTTGTAAAAGAGGCAGTAGTTTGAAAGAGATCATGATTATATAAGGTGATCCACAGTAGTGAGCTAGCTATATACAAACGCAAGAGAAGTAGTGGTCTAATCATGATTAAGCTGCCTATTTAACTGTATATCTTCACTGCACTTTACTTGAGTTTGTCAAGTGAAGGAGAAGCAGAAAAGATTTGGTGGTGGGCTAGCTAGCTCTATACCCATCCCCCACCCCTGCGTGTTGGGCCTCCAATGACTAGCTAGTAAAAGAGAAGAATCGCCATGAATGCATATTAAGGAAGGGGACCATGACTGAGGATTAAGGTTGCTCTGGGGCTTAACCAATATGACAAGAAGTTCTCATTCAATCTTTATCTCTAAATATCATATTCATATAACTCACACTTAACCAAAGAAAATTTATTCATCGATCACTTTAAGGTTCAGGAGAAAGTGAAACTGAGAGAGACCCATCTAGCTAGCTAGCTAGCAAGAGTAGATTGTGAGGAGGGTAGAGTTCTGTGTGGCTTGTTCACGTAGTGACTTTACTACTGTGCACGGCCTCCACATGAAGCCAACAATATCAGGTGCTATTTGAAGTTGTTGTCGAGCCATATCGATAATTTTATAGATGATAGATAGATCGTGTGTAGAAGTATGGAAGCTTAAGTTATAACCATATGACCATCCTGCAATTGACATGGTCGTCATGACATTCTAACCTGCAAATTCAATGCGACACGACCGGTTGGATCTTCTCGATCGCAGGAGTTTTCTCGTACACAGGCAGGCGCCGGCCGGTTCATCAACGCCCCAACATCTGGATGTTGAAGTGTCTCATCGATCGATCATTCATGTGAATTGAGATCTATCTTCTGTTTCGGTGTTCGTAGATCATCAAGTTGCAGTCCACCTATTATGTCAACCATTGCAATCAATGTTCGCCAATAATTCTCTCCACCACCACGTTGATCCCCTTGTCATTTACTGCCTAGCTCTCTGAGCCACTACTCTGCCATGCCATCGTCGTCGTCTACAGGCTCGTCGCATGCATGCAGTAATTTAAACTATACTAAACTAAACTAAACCTTTCAGTGGGTCAAGCACGTTGGATCACGTAGTACGTCCCCAGATTCGACTTCGAGGACGTTGGGACTCGATCGATCGGTGTGAAACCTAGAAAAAGTTCTGCATGGACTCGTTCCGTGCTTACCTTATAAATGGCGACAGCGTGTCGTAATGTGCCAAAACCAACGAGTCCCTGCCCCCAAACCCCTCGCAGCATCAGTGCATGGCCTGCAGCACGCAGCCCTGACCGGTCGCACTTCTCCTGTCAAACTGGACCCTTTGTCAAATTGGGTTCCTCGCCTCTCCACTACAGCATGCCACGCAGCTCTGTTAGCATCTGGGTGGCAATGCCATGGATTTGTGTGGCTGCACGACACATGGTGCTGCAGAAGGAGGAGGGGAGGGAGGGGAGGGGAGGGGGGGCCTGTACAGGGTTAGGGACCCATTTTGTACCCCTCGTTGAAAAACCGGCATGTTATCGCACATCTTCCGTTGCTTTCCTCTTCAATGGAGTAGGCCCTGCTTCTCATTCCTTTCAGTACCGTTCCTCTAAGGGAGCTAGCTAGCTAGCTTTTCTTATCCTCTCCCACTAACTCTATCATGATCGATCCAGCCCCATCATTCTTCTAGGACTTACCTCTGTTTAGACATCAAAGTAGTGTCGATGATGATAGCAATGCTTGCTGAGCTATACATGCACACACTTAAGCCTGGACCAGTACTACTCATGAATAAGAGAACGCTAGCTACCTGGATGGGTATGCTCTGCTATATGCGATCGACACGAATAGAAGTCATGAGAGCAACGTAATTTGCTGTCCCAAACCAACCTGGAGGAGTCGTCCTTTTACGATGGCCTCGTCCCCCCAGGGCCAGCAAGTGTGACCTGGATATTTGTACTCGAACAAGGAAAGAAGAGTAGGCCACTGTAGGCTTCAACTTGTCTGAGGGAAGGCATGCATATGAGCTTGTCTCTAGCTAGTCTCATCTTGAAAGATCAGCCTAGCTCTTCCATTCTAAAGTGTGTTATAGTTTCTTTTGACTCAACATATATACAAAACATGTACAGATCGATCGATTGACAGAAGAAGCCACGAGATAGCTAGGGGGGCTCCATAATGCTTCATATGCAGGAGCTCCTTGAAAGAAGTGGTCGGCTGTAGATAGATCGCCATGGGACACTCGATCGGCTTACTTGTCGACTACCAACCATTTGAAGGGCTAATTGTCATAGCCCCTCTCGCGTCCCCACTAATTACTATCGATAATTAATTGGTTGCACAGGCATGCAACTCACACAAGCCAAACTTCATATGCATGCCTTAGTTAGCAGGCACAATATGATCATGAAGATGTATTTCCAAAGGTTAAATTAACGTTCCAATTGTTAATAATTGCACCTACGAGAGTATCTATCATGCTAGTCAGCGTTATGTGAATCGAACTGGATTGGCCTGCAGCTCAGCTGGTAGATTTCAGTAGAAAAATCCAGTTGAGTCGAGCTGGCAGATAATTAATGGCGATCCAGAGGTGACGCTGGGTCACCGTCTTGTCCACTCTGCATGCACACTGATTGGTTTTGCCGATCTTGGAATTGAAGGAAGTCCAAATAGTTAGAACTCTCTTTTGGCTCTGTCATTTTTCGTTCTGGAACAGAGATTTGAGTGGCCGGGGTCACTGCCCTTTTTTTATCAAGAACAAAAGGCCCAAAATACAGATCATTGAGGGTCAAAGGCCAGTGCCAAGGCTAGCTACCACACCAGAAACATGAGCCCCTCGACAGGACAAGAAAGGATGAAGCCTCATGTGTGCAGCTTTTATCTTGTCGAGCGCTGACAGACGCCTGCCTTCCTTGCCTTGACCAGAGAACTCGATCGATCGATCGAATTCGAAAGCCATGGCCATAGCAAACTATGAAGAAGGGATTAAAGGAGGGGTAGCTAGCGTGAGCAGCTAGCTAGCTAGCACATGCCAGAGTTTCTCTGAGATCAAGTTTATTCTATCAATTATTTAAAGTGGTGTCCATTAGATGAGCAAACACGCAAGTAGCAAGCTCCCCTCCCCACAAGCCACGCATCATTGTTTCTTTGAACCAAGAAACCAGAAGCAAAATCATGCTTTAATTTCATTATTTCAGGAAGAACATGCACCATGAGTACTTGTTCATGGTTATATTCGAGAGATAAGATGTAGATATCAGAAATCTTGTTTGTTTCAGTCAAACTACGTAGTAAAATTACAGTAAATGAAAGCCCAGCCTAATGGTTGACAAACTATGGTCGCACATTAGTGCAGGCATCAGAAAGTACAGTTACTACATCAATGGCCTGTGCAGATGAAAAGTCAAAAAAGCTGCAGGTATTTCAACTGGTTCGCTCGTTTTCTCTTTTAAGTGGCGTCTGAGTCGCGGAGCAGAATGCCTCAATTATCTACATGCTCATCGAGTGGTGGCGCAATGCTTTCAAAGAGAACATTCAAACGTGCGTATGATCAAATGAGCAGAAAGTCGATCGTCTGAATTCTTTCAAGAGAAAGTGAACTTATCATGACCTTTCTAAGTACCAATCAGGTTGTTTGAAAAGAATAGCAACCATGAACAAGTGAAATAGATTATCCAGGAAGATGAAAGGGACTTCAATGGTTCTCCAATAATATGAATCACATGCCTGACAGACAGGAGCTCATGTTGCTGCAGAAAACAGAATTGTTTGTGTGATTTATGAGGAACTGCATGCAGGAATACAGGCCGGACAATGGACTGGAGCATGGACCAAATGGCGTCGAGTATCAGGAATATAGTTAGCAAATGGATTGGCACAGAGGCCCATTTGAGCCTTCAATTTTGAGTTTTTTGCTCATCATCTCTCTAATCTTTCTTAGTTTCTCACTAGTCTTTCAAATGTATTGTAGTAGTAGCTAGCATCAGAAGTTCATGTTGCTGATCCTACTCACTGGAGTTTTTGTCATTTGGAGAATTAAGTTTGATGGGCAAATTAAATCCCTCTATCTGTTAGTCCAATATGCATACATTTTCATAGACCACTTCTTCTCTTCAACAACTTAAAATACCCTCAAACAGTTAGATGTCAAGTAAACCTCTTGATTAATGATTAATGGTCAAATTCCTAATTATATCTCTTGCACTTTAACTTTAAAATTTCAAATCAAAAGAGTCCATTAGTTTATTTAGGTACCTCTTTTATAGCAACTACCAATGTTGGATCATGAATGCATCAAATATATAGTTTGATGTGTTTCCCATCTCTTTTCGAGAAACAAGTGAGGTATTTCTTTATAAAATTGTGCTCAATTTCATATGTGATAATTCCGCCAAGATCTCTTCATTAGTTGGAGGAAGAATGAGCATGAGTCAGATTTTTTGTGGAACGTATCGAAAGAGAATTTGATTTGGTTAGACAATGTGTGGTTGGTAAATTAACAAGGATCGATTTTTTAGCTCACAAGTAGAGTTATAAGAGGTTGAATACACATTGATGTGGTGGAGATAGCATGAGTCATGTGACAAGCGTAGGACTGAGTTAACAGAGAGTCATGTCGGTCTAACCCAACACATCTACAAACCTAAGGGCGGAGTCATATAGCTGCAAGCACCAAGAGGTGAGTGGGGCTCGAGAGGATGGATGAGCGAGTGAGAGAAGTGGGGCGGAGACACATTTAGAGGACGTGGGTTGATGTACAAGAAGTGCGGAGAGTGCATGGTAACATTCTCTTTCACTCTCTCTTAGATTGTACATTTCTTCACGTTCGACACATCTAAAAGGCATCTGATTTCTTGATCAAAGGTCTTTTAGTCTATAATTAACTAATAGCAGAAGTTTATGCCCACATAAAATATAAGCTTATTTTTTCTGCAAGATTGAGATTTTTTAAATGGTAAATTCCTTGTCTTAATTAGCATTCTCCATTAAAGTGGGAGAAAAGGAAGAATCTTCTCTCCTCTCTTCTCTCTTACAGTAACAGTACCATTTAATTAATACGATTTTCCACTACCTTTTATATTTACATAAGCAAAAAAGAAATTAATACGATTAACAGTGATTAATTGTTCCCGCCACGTTTTTAATTAGAAATGAAAAAGGATCCCGCCGTCAGCGACGCCAACATCGGATCATTTCCAGCTGCCGCCATCGACGACAGCGGGGCTGGCGGCGGACGAGGAATCCAGGTAACACGACCGCGCAAAAGGTAATCGTAAATCCGGCTGGCCTCAGCCAACCTCCGGCGGAGGACGGCGGACTCAAAGCGGAGCCGCCCGTTGTCGCGGCGCAACAGGGTGGAGTAGTAGCTCATCGCCTCGAGTCGCTCGGAGAGGCCTCGGTTCTGTGTCTCGAGGCGCTCCGCCTCGAGCCGGAGGCCCTCCAGGCGGCGCTGCCGCCGCATGCGGGACCGCCGCGCGGACTCCCGGTTCGAGATCATGCGACGGAGGCGGCGCTCCTCGTCGGGAGATGGAGGCGGCGCCTCATTGGCCCGGCCCGGCGGGGAAGGGACGAACCCGAGCTCGAACGCGTCGACGGCGAACTCAAGGACGGCCATAGCGGCGACAGGCGGAGCGCGGCGGTGGAAGGAAGGGAAGAGCAGAGGAAAGACAGGGAGCAGCATTTAAGCTGCGACGGCGGACCCACCAAGCGGGGACCCGACTCCACGTGTCATGACGACCGTATCTCTGGATGGATACGAGTGGGCGCGGTCTAGTCAGGGAGCACTGTGGATTCGGCCGGCTAATGACGGATCTAGGATTGGCTGTTTTGTCGGACACACAAAACATATATCGATTCCATCTCATCCGTTAACATTTTCTACTTTCCTGATGCACGGACAAGATCAGTAGTTCAGGAACGCGGCTGATGCGGTTCGATCATAAGATTTGTGAATATTAGCTTAACTGCGAAGGAATAAACTGGGAGAGCTCGATTGCTGGCTGGACCAGACCACAATCGAGGCAAAGGGATTAATCAAAGCTTTCCAAGCTTTTGGCAAAGCTTCATTCTTCGTTTCGATCGATGAGCATCGATGGCAGATTACAGTTTCTCAATTTGGTTCGTTTTTTGTTTTGTTCGAGCAACTGCTTCTTCTTCTTCACAAACGAACGCTAGCTAGCTAGCTCGATCTCCAGCAAGCAAAGTTTAAAACTGAATTGAAGTTCTTTCTCATCCAAAGATCAAGAAAGTGGAGAACAGGACGAACATTATCTTCACAGTGGTCCATATATACTTCCCTCCCTCTGATCGACGTAGACTGAAAGGTTCATATTCTTCCTCGTCCGTAGTCCCCCTTTATTTCTTTTCTGTTTGTTCTACACAAAGTATATATGATTGGTTGCCCTCGAATACTTTACGATCTACTGTGGCTACGGTAGAACCCTAGATAAGCTAACACTTTTGGACCATTTTATTCCTCTTGCCTGCCTTTTGTGCATTACTTAACAGCAGCAACTTCGTGGATTCCAACAAGAATGGCCATGCTGTCAGGCAGAGGTGAGACAACGATGTATGCAATCATCAGTACCCTTAACTTTAAATAACTTCAAAGTTAGTTTCGAGAGAATTCATGATGTTCTTGCCACTCTCAATGTGATTAAGAATTAACCTAACTAATTAATGAAGATCTTTCTGAAACCTCAAACATAATTGGCTCAACCTGTAGGTTGCTATGAAGGATATACTGTCATCTTAAAACTTTCCTACGTAGCTTGCACATGGTTTGTTGGGTGACGCAAGGGAAATAAAGGTATTTCAAGTGGAAAAGTGATCAGTAATATTGTTCATGGGAAAATAAAGGTAGCTTCTTCATCATGTTAATCTTCTTTAATTAGTTCTTGGCCTTATAATGAACTCTACCAGGCTGATCAGACTAATTAACTTGGCTGATGAATCTGCATACATAAGGGCTGATGTGAATGATAGAAGTCAAAGTCAACGATAATGGTAATTCATCCTTCAGAACAGCCATAACCATCGCAATAATTAGCACACAGTTATTCGCCAGAAGCTTGATCTAGTAAAATAATCAGAGAACAAGCTGGTGCATCAGTGCATGCATTGTAAACGATCTTGGCATTGTTTGTGTATTTTTCTCGTTTCCTACTTAAAATAAAGAAAATATAAATAAAAAAGATGAGATGATAGAAGGATTTCTGCAATGTGTTTTCTATTTGAATAGTATATGCTGACAATATCTTTCTAGTTTCTTGCTACCATTTGTATAAACAGACAAGTTCTTCAATCTTTAATTATACTTGACTTGGACCTACACAAGGTTGACTTTTCACCCTTCACTGCACAGTTTTGTATTAATACTTGATGTATATCTTCCAATGACCAGCTTGACTATGACATTTTTGAATATCTGGACAAGTGGCGAAAACATCGGGACAAATATGCCTATTTTTCTATCATTTATGGATCATGGAATCCAACATAGGAGGGCCCCCTGAATTTGGAACGTTCTTTAAATAGTAGACTTTGACCAAATCTGAACGCTCACCTTTCAAATCCAACCACCACGCCTCCGAACCTAACTTCAACCCGAAAAGTCAACGCAAATCCACGGCTGACAGACATCAGGAGAAATTTTTGAAATGGTCCCTGTAGTTTTAAAATATTATTTTGAAATGTTGGCGAAGGAGTAAGGAGTAGAGAAGAATGGCAACTCAAAGTTTGGATGGTATTTCTAAAAAATAACTAAACTGTCAGAGGCAAAACAAAATTTTCTCTTAATTTAGTCATCAACTCCCGTCCAAGTGACTGTATTTAATCGTCTCCCACTTCTTCCTCTTGCTTTCCTGACTCAAACCGCACATGATGTCAAAGTTTGCAGCTTTCTTTGTTCTGTCCCTTCTCCTGCTCAATGGCTCCCTCAGGCAGGCAGCGGAGGCGGCGCTGGAGCCAGCAGATGATCCAAGGCGAAGCGATGAACGGCAAACAGAGGTGTGCGTGTGTGGGCGTTGTGATTTCTGAGAAATTTCTCTGCTTTTTATAATTACTGTGGCTTTGATCTTGTTCTGTGGATCAGGCACTGGATGAAGAGTGTGGGGGAGAAGGAGAGGAAGAGTGCCTGATGAGGAGAACTCTCGTAGCGCACACAGACTACATCTACACCCAGAACAAGCAGCCTTGATCATCTGTAGCTGATTTACTCTCTGGTAGCTTGTACAGTTTGCTTTTTTTTGTTCAGATCTTTTTGGAGATCTGATTGTGAATTTGGTTGTTCCTTTTGGTTTGGGGCTAAAATATGAAAAGAAAGAAACAGATCGATCTTGTTGCAGAAGATGAAATTTATTAAACTATATTGAATTGCACGTGTGCAGTTGCAGAATAAATTAAATACTCAACAAACCGCAGCTAGCTTTCGAATTGCCATTCCAACCAAATCCAAAAGCTTAGAATGAAAAGTAGCAGTTGAAACTTGAAAGCTCTTTCAACCAAAAGAGATAGGTTGGTTGTTGTTTTACGTTGACTATTACAACACAATTCTCCATTAAAGCAAAGATCTTGTTGTATATTTAGGTAGCTAGAATGTTTTGACTATCACTTATATCTGAATAATTTACTTAAAGTCAGACTTGATCGAGCATTTTCGTCTGTTGTTCTTATAAAATGCTCTAGAGCAACGGCCAGAAAAGAAGAAAAAAAAGTTATTTAGTATTTTTCACTTGGCCATCTCCATTCTTCTCAAGGAAATATATGCCAAGAATCTGTAAGCAAACACCATGGCGATCATCGCTGCGACTTCCTTAACGCCATTGTCAAGTTTGGGGACATCTAGAGAGGGAGGTACGTGGTCGTACTGAACCTTGAGTAGTAGTCTGTAGGAGTGATAGTTAAATGACAGGAAACGGAGCCATGAAATGAACGCAGGAACTCTCTGCAGAAAAGAAAGAAAGAAAGAAAGAAAGGAATTAAGATCGGTAGCAGAATCTTAATTAGCAATTTTGTGAAACACCCAGACAAAGACTGCTTACCTTCACAAAGAATCCCCCGGCCAGCATGAATGTCATCACTGTTACTGAAGCTAGAGTCGTCGCCTTCTTGATGTTCATTATTGAGGCACCAATGGCCAGCCCTAGGCCCTGTCAAGTTGGTCAGCATGAGCGTTTGGCACTGGCACTGGAAAAATGAGAATTGTCGTCCTCAAAATTAGTACCTGAGCAGCAATGATGGTGAGGAACACCACGAGCATATTGAGAAAGAAGTGAGGAATGCTGAGCCTCAGTCCTGCCATGAAGTAGACGATCAGCAGAAAGATTACAGGAAGGAAGAGGTCGAGCGGAAGATCGCTTGTCGTCCTCGCCATGAAGTATGCGCTTAGCCTGTACATGTCAACTGCTCTTTCTTTGTTCAACATCACTCTTTCTTGAGGGAACGTGAAGATTGCTGTGAACACCGGAAAGAAGCCCCAGAAGACAGAGATGAAGAACAGCAAGCCTGCCTGAAACAGCTCAATTGGAGCGGCAAATTAACTGTCAATTTTTTTTTTCTTCTCTTGGACGATCAAATGAAGATTTAGAAAATACCTGATCTTCTAAATCTCTGAGAGTTCTAGTGTTTGACTGCCACCAGAGCAGTCCAAGGATCACCGCGATGGTAAGAACTTGAGTGATCCTCATCCAACTCAAATAATCATGTCTTCGTTCCTTCAATCCTCTCCAGAAGAGAATGGTGTATTGCTGCCACCAGTTTGCTCCCCAATCTCTTCTCCGCGACGACGAAACTGTGGCCTTCAAATCTTCACTTATCGGAAGAGGAGTCAGAATTTTCTTCTTCTTCTTCTCGGCAACTCTTGTTTCATAAGCCTCCACCAGATACTGTTCCATTAATTGTTTGATGGAGTCCTTCTCATTAGTTTGTCTATTCTATAAAGTGGATGCAAAATCAAGTTTTTAATTACCTTATGCACATCTTCTGGAGATAGATTGCCACTTCTTTTGTGCCATTCTGAATCTCTTGGCTGCCCTTTGCCCTCCAACTCTGCTGGTATTGTGACATCATCGGTGCAGCCGTTTGCTAGATCTACTATGAACTCTGCTGGGCTCATTGCTATCAGAGGAGAAAATCCAATGGACGAAAAGTAAGACATGGCTTTCGACGCCCTCCCGAAGTAGAGCAAGCTACCCTTTCCGAGCAGAATCAGCTTATCGAAGCTATGAAAGAGCCTACTAGATGGTTGATGAATCGTCGTCACCACTGTTTTGCCCGACTGCAACATGTTCATGAGAGGCTCAGATCAGATGCATCATGCATTAGCAAAATGGGGGGCGATCATAAGGGAGATCAAAACTACAAAATCACCTCAGCTATCTCAGTCAACACTCGAACAATTCTTAGGGCTGTTGTTGAATCGAGACCAGATGTAGGCTCATCAAGGAAGAGCAAGGAAGGATTAACAAGGATCTCATTCCCAATGCAAACTCTCTTCCTCTCACCACCTGAAACTCCTCTAGTAAAGGATCCACCAATGAGAGTATCTTGGCACCTGTCCATTGCTCTATTTTACTGCTGAGCGAGACATTTTAAATCATATATAATTAGGAAATTGAAGATTACCTCTGAAGCCCCAGCTCAGTGATAACATTCATTGCCCTTTCTTCCTTCTGCTGTCTCGTCATTGTCTTCGGAAGCCTTAGTAAAGCAGCGTACGTTAATGTTTCTCTTACAGTTAGATGCGCAAATATAACATCATCCTGCGTTACGAACCCAATCCTGAAAAAGAGATTTTAGCTAGCCAAGATAAGAGGTGAAACCATACCATACAAGAAGAGAATCAAGAAAGCATGTTCTTTTCTGTTTACCTGCCCTTCAGGGACTTGGAATATGGTTCATCATTGTAAGTGATGGATCCTTGAACAATATTACCAGTAATTCTTCCACCAAGGAGGCTAATGAGTGAAGTTTTCCCACTTCCTGAAGGCCCCATTAGGGCCAAGAGTTCTCCAGGCCTAGCTGAACCTGTAATTCCTTGGAGAATATCTTTCTCAGTGCTACTTGTTATTCTTTTCTGAAGTACTTTGTATCTAACATCCGTAAACTGCAGAACAACACAACGTAAAAGTTGGCTCCATATCAAACCTGCACACTTCTTTTAACTAGAGAATGAATGATTATTCAGCATCACCTTCAGATATATTGGATAAGTTGGCTCTGCCATCATCTTTCTCCTCCTTGTTTTTCCGGCCTCCAGATCAGTTCCTGCAAGCCAAGTATGATCAACAGAGGAAAGCCGAGCACTAGTCTATCGCCGTCGTCGATGAATATAATTACCGTTTTCTACGTCACGGAAAGCTCTCATGTCAGAGACTATGTCTTCAGGAAGGGCAGTGAAGCCGGTGAATGAGAAGGAGAAGCTCAAGCTTGCGCTGGAGGCTCGGCTCAGGCTTGCTCCGCTGCTAACCTCGTCTGAGTCCATCTTCACCTGCCCACTCCTCGTCTGCCTAAGGTGGCACCCGTCCTTCTTCCCCGGCGAAGACCCGACTGACTTCTTCCCGAAGATCAGGCCGTCAGCAACCGGCACAGCCTCGGATGATGCTCTGGGGCTCAGAGCTTGTGGTGCCATCTCCGGCGAGCTGGCCCTGTTAATTCTGGCGTCTGCTACTGAATCCATCTGGAGGCACCTCGAAGGTGGACTTATAACTGTATTTAATTTTTACAGTAGTGCGCATTCAATGCAGAAACAAGAAAAGAAGTGAAAGGAAATCTTTCTAGCCGATGAAGAACACATTAAAGCAGATATTATTGGTACCAGGATATGGAAAAGGAGTGGAGTAAGAGAAACGGAAATCCAACTAATTAGTTCTTCATCATCTCCTTTATACACATGCCACCTGCATCCAAAAGCTTCGCGATGTCGTGTGAAAGAGGGAATTGGAGAGACTATTCACAGTAGCTAGCTGTTCTTTAACCATATATATAAAAAGGACGAACAAAACAACAAATGTCATCCCTGTCTTTTGATTCAGACAATGGGATTTCGATGGACTGAAAATTCCCAAGAAATTTGGAATTAATTCGCGTCACTCGTTGATGCAAAACTTGTCGGACACCTGTTCGGCGCCAAGGATTGAAGATGCATGACACGGCTGGTCGTCCTCCTTGTTGTGCCCCACTGCATTCGTGCTGTGATTGCGAATCGAGCAGCACTATGTTGCGTGCAACTTCGCCTTCTGCAATCTCGTACGCACACATGGACTAATCAGTTCAAAAGCTCTCGATAGTTTCCCCCAGTTCATGAGTGCATCCAGCTGTTGATTTTTCACGTCGATCGATAGACAGCGATTCCTCCATTTTCCATGAGGAAGACGTAAAGGGAGATGCTGAAATTGTCTCTGTTATTTCTCGAGCCAACGCCAAATGCAGAGACCATTCGTGAAAGAGATGGACGCGATCACGAGGCACACGGTGATATTGTTGGACGTGAATAAAGGATAGTTTGAGGTGTTTTTTATAAAAAAGAAATTAAAGGATGTAATTGATAAATAAAAAATAATGAGGGTGTTTTAGAAATGCTCATGATTAATAGTGGGCGGATAGTGTGGGATAAGCACCGTCTCCATCAGCTCGTCTCGTCGTGTGCGTTAATGGCGTAGCGTTGTTTGGAGGCGACCTTCACGTCTCCCCACTCACAGATCGTCGTCTTACTCGGCTTCGTCTCTTTCCTTTGCTTGGATCAAAAACCTTCATCGACGATCCAGAAAGGAGGGATCTTTTGGATGTCCGTCACTATGGTGCCCTCGGTGGACGATCGATTCCCCGTATCCTTCTACTTCAGAATCGCCGACCAACTGTTGAAGCAGGTACGATTACGCTATCCTCCTTTGGGTTTCTCTTCTGCTTGCGAGAATTCATATTTTTGTTTGCTGGGATTTAGGCTGATGTTTATCGGAAAGAAGGGAATTTAGACTGTCTTCACCTTACTCTTAACCGATACGTCAGGTATCTTCTTTCCTTTATTTTTTTAGTGGATGTTCGAATTTTTCTACTCTTGTGATACTGTGGTGAGATTCTGGTTGTATTGTTTTCTTTGTAGAATGAAACTACGCTTGATGCAAATTGCTCTTTTATATTGGTTTAAGTTGTCTGCTATGCAGGCTGGTGTCCCAGGTGATTCCTCAGCATCGGAATTACTCCAAGCACTCGTCAAAGGAAAAACTTCGTCATACGAAGGTTAGTTATTTGTACGGTTGGCATACACAAAAAGTTTACCTTGTTTTTCTTATTGCAAACCCATTGCTTTATAGATTCTACAAGAGTCGTCCAAAGAGGTTGAAAAGTTGAAATTATTAGCTACGACTAACATCAATTCAAGTGGTTCTCAGCTAGGTAGGAGATCTAAGAATAACATCAATAACTTCAGATCAACATCTCAAAGGTGGACCAAGAAGATTTTGAACTTTTCTAGCTTCAAGGAAGGGAAGGTATCACTTGGAAATAAGTTTCTATGAGTTGAATTTCCCCCCTTTTGTTTGGTCATACATTTTAACTTCTTGCAAAATTGATAAATTTGCTGTCACGATGCCATTTAGACAAGAAATTTCCATTTGACTTTGTACTAAACTTGCGCATGCTTTATGTCCTTATAATTTTAATGGTGGAAAGAAAAGGAACTGGGAGTTGCTGCTGGGAGATCATGATCTTGTTTGTAAAATCGTAGATGTATGAATTGGGTCCTTTTGTTAGAAGTTGAAGTTTTCTGATATAGGTGGTTGTCTAATCAAATTTTAATATGCTATTGAAGGCGTTGAGACCAAGGACATGTATTTTGAAGCTTACCATGTTCTTTGTGTTGTTTTTTTACTTGTGATTTGTATTGACCTGTTCTCTTGGGTCCACTATGTTGCTTTATGTGATTTTGTTATGATCTAAACTCTAAAGCAAAGGGTTATTGTCTTATGGTTAATCATGAGTTTATATTTGGGTCCTTGTTGTGACTAGTCTGATGAGGGAAGGGAGTGATCGTCGGGGACAAGCGCTCAGACAAGGTATGGCTCCTAGAAGGCCTCTAGAATGATAGAGTCAAGAAGGAATCAAAACACACATCAAAGCAGGATAAGCTTGATCTGGCATTGTTGTAAAGTGTAGATTAAGTATGGATTCTACATAAGTAGGTGATTATTGGTAGAATTAACTGAGTTACACAAGGTGTGGCTACTAGCAGGTTTCTAGGACGCTAGAGGCAGAAATGGATCGGAACACATTCGAAGTGGAAAAAGCGTGATTAGTCCATTGTTGTAAAATGTCTTTAAAGGATCAAGTATATACTCTAAATAACGAGTTGCTTTTGGTGGAATTAACTAAGTTCTCTATAAAAACTCTATGGTTAAGTATGCTGCATGTGGAGCAATTTCAGGATGGATGACCTCCTGAGAAACTCCTCAACTTTGAGTTATATTTTACCATGGATAAGATCATGTCTAATAGTATGAGATATTGGTCAAAGTGGTGTATTACATATTGGTACCATTGTAGGATCCTATTGAAATATTCAACAATTTTTTATTATGTTTTTAGAAAGTCTAAGAAAATATAATACCATAGACGTCTTTATTATTTTTGAAATAAATAAATAAATTAGTTTAACTTTTAGATAAGATTGTGTGGTTTTATTAAAAAAAGTTTGCTAGGAAAATAAGTTGCGTCATTATTAATATATAAAAGGGCTTTATTATCCCATATATTAGAACTACCAATGATTTGAGAGGTAATACAATTTTAATTTCCAATATGGGCATGCTGTTCGAGGATGAACCTAACAGAAGTCTTGTTATGACCTGTTCTATCAATAGTGGGGAGCGATTGCTGGGGCAGAGAGCTTAGACAAGGTGTAGCTCATGGCAGGCTTCTAAGGCACTAGGCCATCAATGTAAAATTTCTCAAATGGATTCAGCATGTATTCTTAATAATGAGACATCTTTTGATGGAATTAGCTAAGATCTTTATAACAATTATGTGGTTAAGCATGCTGAGTGTAGAGCAATTCCAGGACAGTTGACCTCCCAGGAAGCTCCTGAATTTAGTGTTATATTTCTCTATGGGACAAAATCGTGATGCTAATAGTATGAGATGGTCAAATGGATAGCACTGTTGTATCAGGGAATAGGCCTTCCCTATAAAGGTTTTGGGAGAACAGTAAATCAATATCATTTAAGAGTCTGGTTGCTTTGTTGCTGCCAAATCTCAACCTTCTGTATAAGAGGTAAATTTGTTTGTCTAGCTTACAATGATCCAGGATTACAGGATGCCCATATAGTGTCTTTTGATTATACGGACTAGGAATACTTTGATGCCACTAGCTTTGGTGGATGCACACAATACACTATGGATTTCATAATTGATGCCCACAATGCACTAAAAATTTCATAATTGATGCACACAATGCACTAAAGGATGTTAAGATGATTGTTAGTTAATCTTTGAATAACAAGGATAATCTGGATTGTTTTGAACACAATGCACCAGCTTCCTTAGCATCAATATAACATGGATAATCTGGAAAAGCATGTCAAGATGATTATTAGTTAATCTTTGAATTATTTCATAATTTCAATGTGATATGTGATGACTGGAGAGAAAGCTTGAAATTTTCTTGGCATGTTCTTCCATGTTTAAGCACATGGAACTTTATTGTCATTTCCAGTTTCTATCTATGATTAGATGTGAATGGAACTCTTAGTTTAGGAATATGCTTAAAATTTGCACATCTAATGATGCGTTCTTAATTTGGGGAATGTTAAGGTTTTCTTCGAATTGGATCTGGTAACTGAAGCATTTATATATAGTTTTTACCCTATGTTTTTGAAATTTTGGTGTCCTAAAGGTGACTGTTTTGCAGTTATTTGTTTTACTTTATATTTGCTCATTTAATGATGTCATCATAATTCAGAGGATTTTCAGGTTTGCTTAAAATTGAATTTAGTAACTGAAGCATTTATATATCGTTCTTTCTCTATGATTTTGAAATTTTGATGTCCTTATTTGTTTTACTTTATTTTAATTTCTTGTCGCCACCTGTGAAATAAATGAATATTCAGCTTTGGTGGTCAATGTATTTCCTGATTGCCTCACACTTCCTTCACATAGTTCATTCTGTGAATCTTGATATTGTATCTGCAGATTGGGCATTACGATTCAAGAACATGTCAAAGGTATTTACTCTGTTACTTTAAATATATACATGCCACTCACCATATGTTGTCTTGTTGTGCATCACACCTAATTAACATGTCAAAACCAATGAATGAACAACTTGAAACTTCTTTGAAGAAAAAGAAGATAAATAGTAAGAGAGTAGTAGAATAAGTTCAGAACATACCTACATTAAGGGTTCAAATGCAGATAAGTGCAGGAAACAAAAGCTAACAAAGCTGACCTGAAGAAATTGAAACAGTTGCATAGCAGATTATGACAACAAAATAGAATAGTTGAATAACAGATTATGTTTATTGCAATATATAATGTTGCTCTATATTCTAGCTTCAGATTACTTATTTTTTTTCTATTATCTCTTGAAAATGTAAGAGGTGATGGCAATGAAGTTCATGTTGTGAAGCACTACTTTCCTTCTTCTGTTGTTTCTTGGGTAGAAGAGGGAGGCTCTTCTGGGCAAGTTTCTCATGTTATTTTTCCCGGTTCAAACGATGACAATTCAAAATGTATATCTGAAGGATCTTCAACTTCAGACTCTACCAAGGATATGCATATAGTAAGCATCAACTTTCTCTTATATATATATATATATATATATATATATATATATATATATATATATATATATATATATATATATATATATATATATTTCCTGCTTTAGTGCTTTCTGTAGGCATATTTTCTGTTCTGCAGGTGTGTGGGAGTTTGGGATATGCAATGGCACTGATCTTTTATGTTGTTTTGATGTTTCATCTATTCTAGTATCATACTAAAATTATGTCTATGTGCTTTCTCATTGCAGTCAGTGAAATTGACTGAAGAATTTTTGGATCTTGCTAAAGAAAACACAGATAGGGACTTAGAGACTTGTGGCATTCTTGGTGCTTTTCTTGTAAGCCTAAATCTTTGTTCTTTACTAATATCTTTTAGGATAAACGGTACCATAATCCTTTTTATTGGAATTTAAAATGTATGTTGACTACTTGATTTGTTCTGGAACAGAAGAATCACACTTTCTACATTACAACACTAATAATACCGAAGCAGGAGTCAACTTCCAATTCAGTATGTCAGTAACTATATTCGTTCGATAATCTATTGTCAAGTTGTTTGCACAGTGATACATGATTTATTTGGGGATATTATAACTTTATTCTTAACAATTGTGCCCTCTATGAATGCAGTGTCAGGCATTAAATGAGGAAGAAATTTATGCCGTATTGGATGAGAGGTCGCTTTATCCTGCAGGATGGATTCATGTAAATATCTTATAATTCCCTTACATGTCCTATACTCTTCTATTATTCTTTTTCTGTGCTCCAACTATACTAATACACTATGTTCTTCCACTTTGCTTTTGTGGATCATTTATTATTTTGGTCAGAAAAAGCGAACAATTTTTAATGCCGCTATTTCTGTGTTCGAAGTCTACGAGTACACTATAGTCACAAATGTTTTTTCCCCTTTTTCCTTATTGTTTCTTTCATAAAACTGTTTTGGCCACATCTGCGATCTATATCTATATGATGAATCTGTATAGTTCTAATTTCTCACTGTTTCTAGTGATCGGCTGTAATCTAACAATATTGTTCAATGAAAAGAGGACTAATTGTACTCAGATATTTAAGAGTCTAGGACATAGGGACCATAAAATGATTACTAAGAGATAAATATCCCATGTGTAGATATCAATTGATGGTCAACTTGCCTCACAGTAGAAAAGTGTTAAAGAAATAGGGCTAATTACTAAATTTATCACAAGATTTTATGATTTTAACAAATCTATCGTGAGGTTTCAGTTTTAACAATACAAATAGAGATAATTTTGTGGTAAATCTAGCACATTCCTAATTTAACATAGCATTTTTTTTTTAATTTCTGAATTCTACATCACATCATATAGTCACTCGAAAGCTTTTAACATAATTTGTTACAAGAAGTTTTAAAATGAGTAAATTTATTATAATTTGGATAGTTCTTTTATCGGGTATATTCTGATACAAAGTTGCCAATGGTAGAGCATTATTATTCACAGAAAATAGGACTAATTGCTCTCATATATATAGCACCATAATATGTAGATACATATCTCATATAGAACTAAAATGGATATTCCAACACTAATGTTTAGACAAAGGATGCTCTTTTTTGCTATGCTCTAAAATGAATTACACGTTAGCCTTTTGACTGGTACACCGTTACTTCCTTACTGGTTGGAATCGTAGATGAACCAAAACCATGTTATGTTTGTTATCTTAATCAAATCTTCATCCTCGTTTAACTTTCCAATTTTGTGTTGGAATCGAAACCATTTTTCAATCACTCATCGAGAGAAATCCGTAATGGTTTTGTCATTATGCCTGTAGCTGCTCTGAATTTACATTTTCTGAAACATAACATTCTGGACTCATGCAATTTCTTTTTTGGCAGACACACCCTTCTCAAACTTGCTTTCTGTCATCAATAGATTTGCATACTCAGTACTCATACCAGGTACTCAGTGGTATATTTATTTTCTGTTTTTGATACAATTATAATACTGCGCACCTGAAAAATTCAACTCTGCCTATCCTGATATCTGTCTGCAATAATATATTTGCCTTTAATGATCATGTTTGATTAACAAGTGACTGAAATTCCTCTAGCTGAGAATTTTTTTTTCCTGAGTTCATCTACTCTTTAAAGTTGTTATCAGTTATCTAGCCTGTTGAATAGAGCTCTGGTTACATGGAAATTATTGTCTCGTATGTCAAGCACATGCATACATATGAATTCTTAAGTATGATAACTGCACCACAGCTCAATTGCTTTGTTTCGATGTGTTTATGGTTAGATGATTTCACCATGTCTTAAGCTGTGATTCACTGAAGATGTGACTACACATGTTTCCTTCTAAGGAAACTGCTTTCTTGCCTCAGTATCATTTGCATCAACTTACAGCCATTCTTATAGTGAACAAACAAATTGGTATTTTCCCTACAGGTCATGCTACCCGAGGCAATAGCAATCGTCTTGGCACCAACAGATCCTACAAAGTATGGTTATTTATAGCCATCTCCGTTCTCATTTTTTTTCTTTCACGAAATGCATAATGACTATCCGCACGGCGGCGACTTGTTTCTTTCAGGGGATGCGGAATATTTCGGCTAACAGATCCCGGAGGAATCAGTGTTCTGAAAGAATGCAATGAGAGGGATTTTCATCCCCACTCTACCACTGCTGATGGTAGTCCGATCTACGAGATCTGCTCCAATATTTATACAAATTCAAACCTGAGGTTTGAGATCATCGACCTCCGAATTTCGCCTGGATAGATCATCTTTCAGCTGATAATATGATGTGTGTGTATATACAACATGTAAAGACTGCAAATCTATGTATAGGATTGAGTTCTCAGCTAAGTTAATCGTTGCCATCTAGTTGAAGAACACAGTTGTGAGAAGTTCTTGTAAAAGTAAGTTGTAAAAACAATTTTCTTTTGACTAACTTTCAGTGCTAAACAATTTGCAAAGAGGGATTTTGGTCTTTGGCAGAAAGGTTTGAAGTACTTGTTTGAGGAAACCTGATGAATTGTATTTTGGACACAAAAGAAAATTCTACTAATTTTTTAAAGTATAAAGTATTTATGTATTATAATTTTTAAAATAATTTTATTGTACTAGAAGTTCCGGTTCGACCGGTTCGAGCCGCAAACCGGTCGCATTCGTCCGGCGCCACAATCTGTAGATCTATATAAAGGGAAATGTGAAAAATCAATAGCTGGGCAAATCGTCGAACAGGAAGGAAGCGAAATGGCCGCGCGGCTCTCAGCGTCGCCCGTCCTCTCCTACGCCGCTCTCCTCTCTCGCCGCGTCGCCGCCACCTGCTTCCGCCGCCCCTTCTTCCCTTTTCCATCCTCAGGGATATCTCTTCGTGGCTTCTCCTCTCAACCACTAGCCCTTGTTCGCGATTCCCCTTTCACGGACGTCTCCGTCCAAGCCCGGCGCGGTCGCTCTTCTCAGGTCGAAGACTTAGCCTCCTGTAAGTATTTTTCACTTTATTAAATTAGTTATATTGATTCGCTATTACACAAAAAATGTATTCTTTCTTCGGCATAATTGATGGGAAATTGGATCGATTTAGCTGCCGATCTGTGCTTTGAGTCGCCTTTGAAGATTGTGGAGTACCCTGACCCGATCCTGAGGGCGAGGAATAAACGTATTAGTGCGTTTGACGAGAATTTGAGGAAACTGGTTGATGAGATGTTCGATATCATGTACAAGTATGCCACTTTTCTAATGTTTTGAATTGTTGTGGTTATTTTTCACTTCAACAATGCAGGGAAAGCTGAAACATTTATGTCATCCAACGTAAAAAATGGGAGTTCTTTCGTTGTTGTATGGTCATGGTCAGGAATGCGTTAGGTTTGCTGGTGATTTATTTCGTTGACGTTTTTGTTTTTAATTTGAGATAGAAAGACCTTTAGGTGAAAAATTGACGTCAACAACTGGAAGCCTCATGTTTATTGAAGGGAAGAAGAAGTACCAGGGTACACCTCAAGCTCTCAAAGTGGTGATGGGTGGTCTTTGACTACTGCTTTGGTGTTAGTTGAAACACTAGCAATCCTATTAAGCACTTCATAGTTGCTGCTGATCAATCCGGCATTCTTACTAGTGTCTCTGTCTTGTCAATGGTGCATGCCCTTTGACATTCTTCTCCTAAGCTCATAGTAGTATTTGGCTTAGAAAGCATGAAAGGAAGCTATCAACTTTAGATAGTGCTTCATATCATCTCCACACCGCCTTTGAATTTGTCTTGGGTTGTTGAGATGCTCACCGATTGATTCCTAGTGCTCTTGGCTTTTGTTTGATCACATATTCAGCATTATGCACATTTGATTTCTTGTGGAATGATAGGGGATATTTGCTAGCAATATGCTACTTTGGCATGTGATTCCTGTGTTGTAACCCATGTATTCAGCATATGCTTTGCCTATGGTGGTCATTAACCATAATCATGAATGATGGCGAGTAATTATTGACTAATCTTTTTGGTGCCATTTGTCTACTTTGATTTAATTATTTAATGCCTTTGATTAAACTTAGTTATAACAATATTAAATAAAAAAACAAAAGAGAAGTGAATCAAAGTATATGTAGCTGCAAAAATCATCTACGAGATAAAAATTATCTTGCAAGTTCCAACAAACAAGCCCTCAAGAAGATTTAAGAGGGTTGAGAGCAGCCCAAGAGAGTATTTAGAAAGATTATAGATGTGTGGAGAAGAGGCAGGCTGATAGGAGTATAATAGAACTGGAAATGGGTGAGAACAACTAAATTAACTTTTGGAGATGGAATATAGCCAATGCTGACATCTTACAGTTGTAGTGGTCGTTGACAATGATCTTGAGCAGTGCCAGGCCGCATAACCAACTCCTATAGACGGCCTTGGTCAAAACACTCAACACCGACGCAATTTCAATGATTGTGATCACATTGAGTCGTTCTGTGTGCTGACTTGCACTAGGACTGGTATATGCCCACCGATATTAGCAAGCACAGATCTAAAGGCAAAGCTTGACACAATTTATTTCAGTATCAAAAGCTCGAAAGATGGAACTACTAGAAGGTCATCAACCACTTGCAGTTTCAGGGTAATCTGTGATCATTTTTTTTTTTCAATTCAAAGTTTCATTGTTTGGTAAGGAGGAGAGAAGTCACAAGATTGCAATACAAGAAACTCTCAAACATCGTGGAAGTTTTCTAGAGATTAATCTTTTAGTTTCCCGAAGACATTACCATGAAGTGGTTAAAAAATCAGAGTTAGATTCTCACAACGTATCCATTTTGGACTTAACTCATTGATATTACTCCTATTCAACTAGAGCTGATAAACTTGCACATTTATTGACAAGTTTTTTGGACTTACCTCTTTTATATTACACCTATTCAACTAAAGCTGATAAAGCTATACATTTGTTGGCTAGCTTGTAGCAAGAGACTTATTACTCTCCTTGTTGACTTAGCTGGTCTGTATGAACACAGTTTCTATAGTAACAGGTGCTATAGATTGTCACATGCATATATTAGATCAAGTAGACTCACTTATATATATATATGTCTTTAGCATATAATTTTTCCCTATGAAAGGACTGCTCAGATGATTCTATTGTAATAATTTTGTTGTTTGGTAGGATTTCCTTATATAATTTGAAGAGTTTCCAATAAATTTAACTTGGAAAATCTGTCTTATGGGCAGAACTGATGGTATAGGCCTCTCAGCACCACAAGTTGGAGTGAATGTTCAACTTATGGTATTTAATCCTGCTGGTGAACGAGGTGAAGGAGAGGAAATTGTTCTTGTGAACCCCAAAATGTATAAAGCCTCAACACGCACTTTATTTTACAATGAGGGATGCTTATCTTTTCCAGGAATTTATGCAGATGTAGAGGTAATACATCTTTTACCTTCAGCATTATATTAGCTAGCACATTTATTTGTCTTTTAGGAACCAAACCTGTAGTTTGAGTGTTTGACAGTATAAGTCATGATCTGATAGGTAATTTTTCTCCTTTTGAGCTTCATATCTTTTTTATATGTCCAATGACTGAGTTTGCCAAATGTAGTTATTTCTCTTTTTATTAATTCTCTAGATATATTGATCACAAAAGCAGTTTTGCAGTTGCATAAATTGTGTAATTATATTTTTCATGGTTAGGTTAGAATCAGTTAGGATGATACTAGATGGTGAACTATCAGAATTTTGTATAACAAAGCTAAATGAGTCACCCAAAAATATTCAATTGAAAATTCAGGCATGCATTTTTATTCATAGGAAAATACATCCAGGGAAACCATAATTTCTGTAATTATATTTTCATGTTTGGGTTGGAATCAGTCAGGATGAAGATGGTGAACTATCACAAATTTGTATAACAAAGCCAAATGAGTCGACCAAAAATCTATGTAGAGCTCTATGCTGCTATATTGCTTGTAATATTCAAATCAATTAAATTATATTTTTAGTCTCCTTCTACGCTTACGCCTTCTCTATTCAACTCCTCTAATTGATTAGTGATCTTTGAACATCTCAACCTATTTTCTTTCATTTATCATCTATTGGTGCTGCACTTGATTGCACTTGGATATTTGTATTTCTTACCTTATCCAGCATTTCAACACTAACCTATATTGAATACCAGTCTACTATGGGATCAATGTAAGTATTTGGTTGTAATACACTGCATGTTAATATACAAATACCACTGTTTACCCTTTTTGTTTCAATCTGCGTTTCTGTAGTTATTATGATTTAAGTTCAGATGTTTTAGAAGCTATTTTGTTCACTGTTTTATGGCCCTGCCTCTTAACTGTTTGTGTCCTACCTGCTAAATGCTAGACCTACAACTAAGATATAATATCTTACCCTTTTGATTATCATGGTTTATCTCACGTTCATATCAAGACACTTTTTCTTTAGTTAATCTTTCTGCGTTCTGTTTAGTCTTGTTATTAAAAGATCCTACAATATCTTGTTACCCTTACAGAGACCAGCATCTATAAAGGTTGATGCTCGAGATATAAACGGTGCAAGGTTTAGAGTCAATCTTTCTGGACTTCCTGCTCGGATTTTTCAGCATGAATTTGATCATTTACAGGTTTGGACTCTGTCAAATATTTCTACCGTGTATATATCTGCTGCTCTGTTTCCAAATGTGCTAAGGAAAAAAGAATTAGAGCCAAAGCTTGACAGAATGCATCTTTGAAGTTTATAAAAATTGTTTCATTGACAATACTGTCATAAGATAAGTATCTACCATATGCATACCAGCCAAACAAACCATTTTGTTAAATGCAACCTATGACCCAATTAATGCATAAAAGTACTAATGAGGCAACATATTTGGATATAGTTTGATTTCATAGTATCAAACACATGGATGGAGGATAATAATAATAATTTTCTCAAATTATATGGTAATGTCCATTCTGTTGAGAAACCAACTTGTAGCTATGTAAATATATAATCATCTACATGTAACATGTTGAATCTAATATATCATTTGAGGAATCTATGTGAGGTATTGTTTTTTTTTTTTACTTCCCCCCCCCCCCCCCCCCCCAAATTCAAATGGTATTAGGGGAGTCAACCACATAAATCTTATCCCTCTATTGAGCTTTATGCAATTATAATGATAAATGAATATTAAATTCTTACAAGTTTGAGATATGTTGGAGATTTCATTTGTAGAACAAAGAGTCAATGGCTATTGGAGAGAGTAGCTTTTGAAGTCTAGTGTGAGCACCTTGTGACCCATGAGATAAAAAGAAATGATTTATATGATTGTGTGCTGTCTATCATTGTTTATGAGCCAGGGTGTTGGGTACTTTGGAGATAACATGTTTAAAAATTAGGGTAACAAAGATGAAAATGCTCAGAGTTATGGTCAGTGGTGTTATTGGGAAAGAGAATTTCAAAAATATTTTTGATCACAAACAATTAGGTGTAGCTCTAATAGGTGATGTAATGAGAGAAAATATGTCAGGACAACATATACATATTCATATACAAAAACAACCAATAAATTATTTTCTTCAACGAGTCAAATCAATTAGAATTAAAGGTATGAGAGGTAGAGGGAACCAAAAGTCTAGTTAACGTAATCACAAGTGATTTAAGAGATTTGAATATTTTTAGTGATATTACCTTGAATAGAAATCAATGGAGAGATGTAAATGACTTGAATAGTTTGGATTAACACATTCTTGTTTACTTTGATGAACATAAGGCTAAGTTGTTTCATGTCTAGATATATTTCACTTGATTTACTTACCAACTGTAGCTTGATTTGCTATTTCTTTGCTTTTGATTTACTCCCCAACTTGTAGATTTACTTGTAATTTCCTTGCTTATTAACTTACTAGAATAGATACCTTATGTCAACCTTTCAGGGTATTCTTTTCTTTGATCGGATGACCGAAGATGTTCTTGAAACTATTCGTTCACAGCTGAAGGTTAGTAGTACGAATTTATCTTTAAGTTGATGTGCAAAATTCAATTGTGATGTTGCTTTATTTTCTAGTTCATCAAGAAATTTATGATTATGATTCCACTCTACCAACCACAGTAAAACATGGACAATACAATGACTCATTGAGATTATAAGTTTACATGTGTTTACCTTATAAGAAAGTCCTGTTTATGTTTCTACATTTTAGTTGGATATATATGAGCAGAACTGTAAATTTAGATGTGAACAAGTGGCCTATTGCTGTTATGCTTGCATTCTAACAAATTTATTACTTATAGTCTGCAAGTTTCCTTTTAATTCCTGCAGTTATTGGAAAAGAAGTATGAAAACGCGACAGGACTTGAAAGTCCTGAAAGCATTGACAAGAACATCACTGGCCAAAGAAAGGAAATTGCTGGTTTTGCTCAAAGAAAGGAGATTACTGGTTTTGCTCGAAGATGATCAAGTTTGTGATTTAGTGCTTTACTCATCTAATTATATCACTCTACTATCTTGTAGAATACTGATGCTGCTGAATGTCTCAATCTGCAGGAAGTGAATATATGCTGCAAAGTTTTTTTTTTTAAATCTGGTGTAACTTTCTTGAGATGTGCACTGGCCTACTTTACAGTTCAAAGAAGCCCCTGCTACCCTGCGTGAAATACATATAGTTTATGCTGTTTTCATGTTAGGACTTATATCTTAGTTATTGAAAAGATTATGTTAATTTTCTAAGTTCTTAATGGCTTATGCTCTATACCTCTCGTTACCCAACTTGATTGATTGTTTATCCTGGAATACACAAATGTAAAGTTCAATTTAAAATGCTGGTGAAAACTTGAGAATTGTTCTTGACAATACTATTCAGCTTTTAAGTTATCGAGCTTGATGAGTAGTTAGTTGACATGCAACTTTTAAGTGATAGAATGGTGAACAAAGAACGAGATGGATGATAAGCCTGATGCTTTTGTATTTCTTTTGGCTTTCTTAAGAGACACGTCATGCAACTTAATTTAATCAACCAATTAATTAATTTAATATGGATGAAATTTGAATATTAAATCTCTTATTCTAATATCATTGATTATGAACTGTGTTTACAATTTCAACCTCAAGAATTCCTTGCACTCGCCAATTCTGCGATCAAGAACTGATAATGTTCATCATTCAATTATAAGTTTGTGAACCCACATTACTGTTCATTTGTCTTCACATATCGAAAGAATAATTCAATCTATGACACCTTCGATCTAGCAAAATTGCAAATGAAGTTCCACTGTTGGATGCTAGATTGAGTGGACTTGCTAAACAAGCAAGATACAAAAATATGTGTGATACAAGAGAAAACAGGTACAAGCAATAGGTGGCCATGGCTGAACAAGCTCGAGAACTCAAGAGGTCTCGAGTCATAGATATAAAGAGCACACTTGATGAATGTTTACAGAACTCATCTAAAAGACCATTGTATTTCTTCAAGAGATCTTCCCTTGGTCTCAGGAATCCATATTATGACAAACAATAGGGTGAGAGCACTCACAACTGCATAAATCAAAAAGGTACCTGGCAAAGATGAAGAGAGAAAAAAAATCCTATGTTAATGCAACAAAAATAGATGCCAATTTTCAGAGAGAAGCATATAGTAACAGAATTTCGACCTCCAGAGCTCCAACTCAAAAGTAAATTTGCAGTCATTGTTACCGCAAACGATGTCAACCAGTTGGCGAGTGTTGCTACACTGCCCGCAAGACTTTTTATGTTTACAGGAAGTATCTGCAATAAGCATAAAATGATACAGGAGGGAGGATGAAAACATATTAGCTAAGTAATATCGTCGTTCTAAGAAATTGATAGCAACTTGAATGTTAAACGTTAACTTCTGAAATTGATGCGGTAAGGGAATGGCTTTGAAGCTATGATTTGTATGGAATCAGGTATCAGGGAATTCAATATGATGTAAGTTATTGTCACATTCCAAACCATCAGTATCGTGAATGAAGACTAAGCTTTCTCTGTACCACATTACTAGAATTACATTGATATAGACATATACAAAATATCGTATATGAAAAATCTCATAAAAAGATATAATTTCATACAGCAACGCTTATTGAGACTCACTTCCCTAAGTGAACGCACATGTGTAAGACTCACATAGAACTAATAATGCTTATCACTTTCTAAGTGTGAACTTAGCATGCAACATAAAATCAAAAAAAAATTCTTTGAATCCAAAAGTCAACCGAGCAGAAAATTCATAAAACAGTAAAATCTCTTACTTTTCACAATCAAAATAGTTGCTATAAAATTCATAATCGGACACCTCAATGACTCTATTCTATAGTAAAACTTCAATAATTTCAGTAAGGTCAATAATTTACAAATAAATGAACAACAATAAAACACAATAAGATCCATGAAGGAAAAAGAGACATTACTAAGACAAATATGCTAAATTATAACCCATATAAAATCTCAATTTTATTTTTTTACTCTTAATTTTCTATACTTGTAGGAAACTCTTTATTAAAATAAAATTTGCAGTGACTTGTCTCAATCACATAACCTACTTGTAGCTCTATCCTAAGTATTGTGACAATTGTCATATGAGATCCTCTATAAATAACACAATTAACATAAGCACAAGGACATTCAAGGAAGATGCTGTTGGTGGAATACTTGGAAAATAATATGTACGCACATGTTGTGTAGATTGTAAATTGGGCTTCTTCCTCAGTATCTATATTTCTATATTGAAATAATTAAATATGACAAAATACAGGAGGAACATACATGGTCATACCCATTACTAAAGCATTCTTGAGAGATCAAAGTCGTTATGTATATTACTGAAATTGTGGATAATTGATGAATCATCGTTGATTTTGTTAATAAGCTTTTCTTAAACTTTCAGAGAAATGCACTAACCCACTATACATTCAACAAGAACACCAGTACCGTACAGCGATCTTTCCAAAGAGAGTAAAAAAATTAGCTTTAACTCACATACCTCAGACATAATAATCCACGGAATTGCTCCCAACCCAAGAGAGAAGGACACTACAAAAGCCTATGAGAAGACAACTAGATTAGGGATTACAAAACAATGACTTCTGTTACATAAAATGACAAACTCACGGCTGACATATACATACCACAAGTCCAACCAAAGAAAGGATGCTCATTACATGGTATGGATAAGATTCTTGCGAAAATACTCCCTGCTATCGTCAAATTGCAAAAATGTAGAAAATTATTGAAATAAACTTGAGCAAAGAATGCCTTGATAAGTATAAAGGATGCTTGATCACATTAAAAAGGAAGATCAAGTTGTGCCACAAAACAATCATTGTACTAGAATTAATTTAGTAAACTGACTATTGCCAGACTGACCTCCAGAAAAAAAACAACAGAAACTAGGAGAAGGCTTAGTGTCATTCCTGCAGTGGAGATCTGCAACCAGATAAGATTTTCCACGTACATTATTACTACTTATAAAACAGATGCATAAAAAAGGAAATTTATGTTGCATAAGCTTACTATAAGAAGAATTCTTCGGCCAGCTCTGTCTGTTAACCATGTGGTAACTCCAGTAGCAACCACCTGAAAGAGAGTTGATGTCCCTTTGGTAAGAAGATGAGGACACTGAACTTTCGAATATTATATTAAAATCCTGAAATGAGATTCAAAATGCCTACCTGAATAGCTCCAAGACCGCATGTGGCAAGGTCACTATTTGTAATCCCTGTTCAAGTATACAAATCCAGACAAAGTTGGACATGTTTGAATTGTTTGACACAAATGAAGGTTTAGAGGTTTACCATTATGTGGGCACATATATACAGATTGACATCAATTAATCCACATATATTAACAAGTGGAAACCCCCCATTTCTTAACAGTTCAAAGTGTATAAAATTCCAATTAAAAAAAAAATCTAGAGTAATTCAACAGGATGAAAAATATAATAAGATGATTGTTGATTAGTGAAATAAAACAATTCAGATTTAAGTTTCTCAAGAAATTTACCAGCAGCTTTGAAAATGTTGCTGGCATAAAACAGGATGCCGTTGATTCCACTTATCTGCTGCAGTACAAGCAGACCGATACCTATCTGTGTTTTGCATAGTTCATAATGAGAACAATGTGATTTTCTCCTAACAACAAAAGAACAAATAAGTCTTTGTAGTGTATCACCATAAGAGGAAGTTTGTATCTTCTTTGTCCAAGTTGCGAAAATCGTATAGCTGTTCTTCTTGTTGACGATGCCACAGATCTCTGCAGAAAGGAATTTCAATTTAGTCAACGGGAGGAAAGCTGCATTCAAATAAGAACCATTTATGTATCTGATTTAGTTCTGCATTTAGTAAAACTTTTGCACTTCACAGATTAGAGATAGGCAGTCCATACCTTGATTTCATTCACTTCAACAGTGATGTCAGTATCAAAACCTCTCAAAACTTGTAAAGAAGCTTCAAAATCTTCCATCATGCCCATTTTTGCCTGCACAAATAAGGAAAAGATAAATCTAAATAAGTAACTTTAGATTCTTCTTGATATAGATAATTATCTGATGAAACCTTACCAGCCACCTTGGCGACTCCGGAATGAAGAAAAGACTGGGAATGAGGATGGTACATGGCAATATTCCTAAAAACCGTATGTAAAAAATGGTTCAATCTACACCAATGCCAGATCCATGATTTAATTTAGAAATGATGCCAGATGCTGGATGCGCAGTCAATTGAGATTAATTTGGCAAAGACAAAAGTTCATATGAAATCAAATACAAGAATAAATTTAACTGTGCAAAACATCTCAGAAATTCATGCTGGTCTTAAAAAGAATATTATGGAGAAGTGCATATTTTTAGCAGTTGCAAATGGCAAACAAAATGAAAGCAAGATTCTGGGATCAAGCTGCCCAAAATTATTACCTATAACTGCAAGCAATCTCCAATGAACAAACATACCCAGTAGATAAGCTAGAAAAATGCCGAGAGTCACAGAAAGCTACACAAGAGAGAGGCCAAAATTAGGTCTCTATGTGATGCAGAATAAACTTGTTGCAATAAGGAACGTGTTTAGCTCAGGACACTAACTTACCTGATTCACAGAGCCAAGTGCCCCTCTTAAATTCTGTGGAGCTATCTCTGCTATATATACAGGCACCTAATAGACAGTTAGGAAGTCAAGAGACTCGAATGCACAAATTCCAAATAGTTCGCAGAAATTTTTTCCATAAGAACTATAACAAACTGTATAGGAGATCACTCCAACGCCGAATCCTTCCAATAACCGACCCATATACAAAAACGAAGAGTCCTTCAAAAATACATCCCAAAAGCCTAAATTAATTGGCGAAGAATAACAAAATGAGGCTTCTAATAGTAGGTGAAATTAAGCAGACAAACAGCAAAAAGAACTAACTCTGGCGAAGGAAATAGCCAGCCATCCAATGATGTTAGGAATGGAAGCAATCATCAGCGACTACGACACCAAGAATGAAGATTGATCAGTCATCAAAATGGGACATCTAGGTTCACTTTAAAAAAGGAAGTCAAAAAAAGGTTTTAGATTTGTCTCACCCCCTTGCGCCCAATATATTCGGCAATTTGGCCGCTGGCGATGGCACCCACCATGGCACCGACGTTTGATAGGGAGCCAAATATTGAGAACTGAAAGCATCGAGCTACATCAATCGCGCGAAAGAGAGAATTCTAAGAAGAATAAGAAACCGAGATGGAAGAGAGAAGTAGTAGGCGACCTCGGATAGCGAGAGACCGAGGTCGGAAATGATGTCGTCCTGCGTCGGGGACGAGTAGCCGCCCGTGAAGCCGAACTGGACGGGGCCGAGGGCGACGATGAGGGTACAGAGAACGACAGAGATGGAGGAGTCGCGGAGGACGGAAGCGGAGGAGGTCATCAGGCTGGACTGCCGCGACCCCATACCGGCCATGCCCATCCGGTACCAGCTGCCGGTGTGGAGGAACGGCTTCCGAAGGTCGCCGCGACCTTCATCACCGCCGCTCCCACTCTCCTCGCCTCTGAAGCTCATCGTGGCGTAGCCGCCTCCCCTGCTCCTCCGACGAGAACGGGCTCGAGAGGATTCAACCGAGTGAGAGACGGAAGAAGAGACGTATTGGTAGAATTTTGATCGCGCTCGCATAGACTTCCTCCTGCATTTTCTAATTTTTAATGGAATATTTTAAAAACATCCTCCGACGTTTAGTATATTTCATATATTCAGTCCGTCAAGAACCATCACTAACAAAATACCTTTCATTCGACCATCCGGCGAGTCTAAATTCGAGGGGTAAACGGAAATTTAGAAATTATGGAGGGCATTTAAGAAAAAGAAGGAAGTATGAGGGCAACATGCAAAATTCAAAAAAAAAATTATGCGGGGGGAAGTTTGACTAGCCGGTGAAGGCGCATAATTGTAGTCTCTGCAGATCGGCTTCACTTCTGCTGCCCCTTCTTCTTCTTCCAGAACATTCGAATACCAGCTCCCTTCCTCCTCCTCCAGTCGCCCTCCTCCATCGCCAGGGGCGATGCCCAGGCTGCGATGTGCTTGTCCACCTCGTCGTCGTCGTCGTCCGCCAGCACCGCTGCCGCAGCGGCCTCCGCGGCCTTCCGCCACTGCTCCGTCTGCACCCTCAGCCGCTTCATCTCCTCCTCCAGCGCCGTTTTTGCGCCCTCAGCCGCCTCCAGCTGCTCCGCCATCCGCCTCGCCCTCGCCTTGCTCTCTTCCATCTCTTCCTTCATCGAACTCAGCTTCGCCCGCAGCTCCGTCTCCGCCTCCTCCGCGGCGCTGGCGATCCTCTTCGCCTCTTCCGCGGCGTGCGTCTTGAAGATCATGTTCTCTTCGAGCAGGATCTCCACTTCCTTCTCCTTCTCGAGCAGTTTGGTCTTGAGATCCTCCACCAATGCATCTCCCTTCTTTTCCTCTTTCTCCTTTCCGTCCTCGTCTACGGCTTCCTTCGCGACCATCGTCTTCATCTCCTCCGGTACGGACTCAGCTGGGATTACGACTTCGAATACATCCATCGTCTCTGGCGAAGTGGCTGCTTCTCCTTCGGATTTGCTCTCTTGCCCTCGGTTATCCTCTTCTGCAGCATCTCGCGGAGGGGGAGGACGCTCATCTTCTTCGCCTAATTCTTTGGGGGCCGATGAGGCTGCCGGGATTCGCTTCTTGGCCGTGACGAGAGCTTGCTCGGCTTCGATCTTGGCGACCTCCGCCGAGGCCAGTCGATTCCTCAGCTTCTTGAGCTCCTCCTGCACCTTACTCAGCCTGGTTTCCAGATCAACCAGCTTCGTGCCCCTTTTCCCCTAATTCAGTCAATCCCTCACAAAATCACATCAGTTCCCATCGACGGAGGACAACGTGGAGGAGATCGAAGATACACTACCTCTTGCGAGACACCACCACGGGGGGACACCTTGGGGCTGCGTTCCTTGCCGGTGGGCCGCCGCACGGCGTTGGCCTCCGAGCTGGCGGTGCTCTTAAGGTGGAGCGGCACCCGCGGCGACTGCCGCTGCGACGCATCTGATCCCCTGGACGCCATGGAAAGGAAACAAACGCTCTGATCTAAACAAAAGCCTCACCAGACAAACAAACAAAGAAACAAACAAAAATCCCTACCTCGACCTCGGCATCAGATTGAAGAGCAAAGCGCAAGCAGCTGCTGCAGTTTGAAATTCAAACGCTCGGCTAGAAGGAAATCAAAAGAGACAAACGAGCCGCAGCATTTAAATATTGTGCAAGGCAGAGGACTCTGTGCCTTCTCCGTTCATCTCTCCACCTCCACGAGCAGTGAAAATATTCCACCTGTATTTTTGCTCTCTGACATGGATGAGGAAGTGGAGCTCTCGACCCTCTAGAACTCAAAATCTTGTGTTATTTTGGTCACCTTCGATTTAACTTCTACTACGTCCTTCTTTTCCTGTTTATTAAGACAGCAGTCTCGAGGAAGGTGAAAGCATGTGAAGCTCAAGGCATGGCTAGCTTCTTGCTTTTCAGATGGACATTGCATGTGATCTCCCTGCAAATAAAGCAGCAATAACAGCAGCAATATTGCCATGGTCTTTTTTTTGATTTTTTTCATTTTACAGAAGAAAGAATAAAAGAAAGAAAGAAAGATCGAATTCATTTGATTCATTTTAGGGATGCATGATAAAAAAGATAAGAGAGGCTTTACTCTTTTTCCTACCGTTTGCATCTGCCATACTAAAAGCTGCCGTAGAGCCAGTGAAAATCCGTAAAAAGATAAAAGGTCCATTTTCTTTTATTTTTGATAAGAGCTTCCAATGCTAAGTTTCTGGTTAGTCTTCAACTACAAATGAAGATCAAATCAAAGGATGTTGAGTATTAGCTTTTTACTTGATAGTGTAGTTCCGTGGGTGACAATTAAGTCAATGCAACTTAAATTATCATTTTTTTTGTTAGCTAAATTAAAAAATCAGATGTTTTAGAGATCGTGTATGTTCTGGTCTAAAAAAAAATGAGTCAAATGTTATGGAATTTGATATTGTTGACTTTTGTGATGACTCAACAAGAATTTGATAAAGGAGAGTCGACTCGAGAAGTTGATTGAAGGAATCTATAAGAGAACTTGACTGAATGAGTCAATAGGGGGCTCGATTGAAGGAGTTGATTTCTTTAAATCAATTTAGATTGATAAGTGATCTATTTCTGAAGAAAATAACTATATTATAGGATTCCTGATGCCTAACCATCAAGGAGCCTAAATAATAATATAAAATGATAAATTTTAAAAATATAGTAAAGTAAATGATATAAAATAGTAGAAAATAACATACTAGAAGAGAAGAGAGAAATCAAGGGATGCATCTCAATAATAACCATAATGTCTTTTTACTTTCTAATAACTGTCAAGCCTCTTTAAATTGAGAGTCGAGCGATCGAGAACTCGAAAAATTTACACTCGAACCTTGCCACACGGCTCGATCACATGACTTCTATATTGATCCAGTTCACAACCTACCACACGGATCTTTACCTGACCTCAAGATCAATGTATAAATTATATTTTAATTTCACTCAATAAATAAATTCGAGAAAAGGTTATCTATATCTCTAGGCCGACAAAGATCGCGAGGTACCAGTTGAAATGGGTAACTATGAATTATTGCCGACTCACTCAAATCCAATCGGATGGGATTTGAAATGTGAAAGTCTCATTATCGTATCCATAATCCATCTAAGCCCACGATCTCATTATCGTATCCATCTAAGCCCACGATCTCATTATCGTATCCATCTTAGATTCTAATTCCACTATCAGAAGTGCACCGTTCGCCACGATGCCTATAGGCGCTAGCCCATTAAAAGTAAGCTAGTTAACGACCCAACGCCCACACAACACGTGCTCAAACACTAGGTAGTACCCCACCTACACTCTCCCTGTCAGGCCTTGGACCTTATCAAAAGCAAAAGTAAAAAACGAACGCTCTTAATTTTTTTTAAAATCATAAAAGCATTCTTTTTTATTTTTTTATAAAAAATATCTCATTTCATCCGTAATTCACATATAATATATATATATATATATATATATAATTATTTTCTATCTAAGTCTTAACTAATCATGCGCGTTATATAAAATCATAATTAGTACATATATTATAATAATTATAATTTTATAACTATTACAATACATACTTAATCTAATTAAAAATATTTATATTGTAAGAGCATCCACAATCCATCCTCGTTATAACACCCTCCACTTCACCATGTCACATACTTATTATAACAACATACCTCTTTCAGTCACATTCTTTTGAACATTAATACTCATTATTTATGAGTCCCACCGTTAAAAAATTAACTATTTTATTTAATTTTTAATTTTAAAATTTATATTTTTTTAATAAAAATTAAAACTAATCAGTTAATAGTCGTTAAAACTAACCGTTTAATAAATATAATTAAAAAAATTACATGTGAGGTGGGCCAGCTAGAGGGCTAGCCCATCCCACTGTCACTTAAATGCGAGGGGTGTTATAACACCCCTCCACATTGGTGTTTAACACTAAAGAGTATTATAATACCCGCATTAACAACTGCATTGGAGATGCTCTAATAATTACAATTTATAATTATTATAATACAGATTCAATTTTAACCACTATAATTTCGTAATTGCTTATAGATTCGAATTGTTCATTTGATATTATATGATAATAATTATGAAAAATAAATATGAAAATTTTTAATCTATTTGTTACTTTAAAAACTGAAATGTCTGGATTTTTTAAATATAAAGGTAAATAGGTTCAAATACCATATATTGGAATCCCATTATTTTTGAAAATTCAAATTATAAGATTTTCTTTATAGAAAAAACAAGTTGTTCTAGGTCAAAACTGAATTTTTTTTTAAAAAAACTATTTTAGTAGTTTAGAGAAATTTCATATTCTTTTCGCCATGCTTTAGCGAGAAAGGATACACAAAGTCAAATCTGATTTGTGCTACAGAGCTAAATACAACTTCATTAGTAGATGTGCCAACCCATCTCCTAAAAATTTAAAACTCTCTGTTTCTGTGTGAGTTGACTTCCACCGGATATTTTTTGTTGCGAGCTGACGCCGGATTGCTTGTGCAGCCTTAGATCGTCTTAAAGCTTGTGAGAATAGTTATCCTTAAAATTGCTCGACGGCGACATCAAATCAAGTAATGGAACTCGATGAGTGACCGTCTGCCGGCGCCGTCGAATGATGGAAATGGTCGTCAAAGTTCCTGCTCTCGTCCAAAAAGTGCATGTCGCGGCCGCTTGCTGGTTCCTGGCCGGGTGGGATCGTCGACGGAAAGATTTGCTTCCGGCGAGCGGTTCCGGCGAGTGAGTTCCGATGGGCGGGGGCGGGGTGGTTGTGCTCCGCCGTGTAACTGATCAAGCAACATCTCCGGATCCGCCCTGCTCCGCTCCACCTGTTTCTTTGCCTCACACGCCTTCGAGCTGCTGCACCTGTAGTATCCCCTGTTTCCGCCCACAAAATCTAAGTTTCGATCGAACCAAAGATAGCAAAAACTAATTAACAGATCATCAATTTCAAATAATTCAATACCGAGGATAAGGGGAGCCCTTGATGGGCTTCTGCCCGTACTTCCGCCACGCCCACAGGTCCGGCTGGGCGCCATTCGCCGGCACTTGGCAAGTCACCTTGTTCTGCTGATTCTTCCTGCGATCGAGTTCCATGACGTCCACAGAGATCGAATGGTAGGCGAGGGAAAGAGTTATGTACCTTAGTTTGGAACGGGGAGTTTGGGGGGTCAACCTGGGGGCTCGCCTGCTCTGCTGACGATTGGAGAGCAGAGGAGCGGTGAGGGAGAGGACCGGCACTTGCTGCTGTTTCAGTGCTTGTCGATGGAATTCTATGGGCTTGCAGAAGCTGAAAAGGTCGTCGTTTTTTGAAACTCGTACATCCTCCTCCTCCTCCTTGGAGTTGGATAAGGAGTCGCCGCCGCTAATGGCGAAGGAGCTGGCGGCTCTGACCACGGCGTATAGATCCCAGTTGTTGTCGTCGTCCATGAGATCGAGAAGCATGCATGAAAACTGAGTTAGCCAAAAGAGCTTTAATCGGATGGAGAGAAGTGAGGGAAGGGTAGGGTTTATAATGGGTAAGGTGGTGGTGGTGGCGGTGATAAATTCTAACGGCCATGTTGAACAAATCGGAGAAGTGGCCAGGGAATGGATTCACACAATCTAAGGATGGCGTTGACTCGAGGTAAAAGTCAAAAAGCACGTGTTTCAATCTAACTGCCCTTTTTTTTTCTTTCTTCAATCAAAGGCAAAGGTGATTACAAGTAGTTGGATGTCCCACTAACCAGTAGCATTCTCAAATCTCAGAGATTCTCTCAGGCACTGAATAATCTTGCTTTATTTTGAAGTTGGGTTGACTTCGACCAGAAATTTACTAAATTAGTTCAAACGTTCCTAAAGCTATTAATAAGATATCAAGATGCCGACTTACAGGCCCTCTGTGTGCTTCTGTTCGACAAGCTAAAACTTTCCTGGATGATGAATCCTCCAAGTCCACCACCATCTCTTCGTTAGCCAACTTACAAATAACTGTCTGCAGAAAGGGCAAGCACATTCACGAATGATGCATTCAAGAGAAGGAATTAAAAATTAAATGCCATCACTGATACATCTAACAACAAAAATAAATTTCCAGTTATGCTGACTGACAACATTAGCAATTCCAGGATTAGCTCTGTAATCAAAGTTTGTATCTAACAAGGGTCACAGCTACACAGAATTAGGGATTATAGATCTTGCAAACAATAAAATAGTTAATTTCTGAGTGGGGTAATCATTTTGAGTATGGTCATTAATCTCATCACCCAGGATCATTGCCACCCAATTGGAATGGTGATATGATTGCTGCAAGAATAAGTCCAATATGACAGATTCATTACCTTCCTCACCGCAATAGAAGACATAGGAGGAGACACAGATGATTCTGAGCTTTATCTAGAGCACCAAGAACACAACAATGCTCAAAACCAACATGACAAGCTCTTTAAATTGCATCAAGGGAGTGAGAGGGAACTGGGTGAAATAAGTTCATTACCAGGATCATGATTCACATGGGATGAAGTTGAAGAACAAAAGCAATTGAGGAAGTACACAAGAAGTAGCAACAAATTCTGACCCACTAACACGCACAACCAAAAAACAAGGAAAACACAACTGAAGGAGAAAAATCTTATGTAATCACTCGATCAAGAATCAATAGCACAGGAAGTTTCACTAACTTGTTGCCCGTTATACTTAAGTTGGATTGACTAAGGATATAATGTCCTTCATTTCTCTTGAACATAACCCTAACAAGGCTGTAGATCTCAAGAAACACAAACCCTTCAACCAAACACTATCCTTCAAAGATGCATATACAGAAGGTAGGAACCTCTAGAGTGTCTTTTTATTCAAGTCATATAATTATTGGGTAGAAACAAGAAATTCTACGAAGGAATAGATAATTTGAAAATCAAAATTTGCATCTCCTATTTGACTAGGATATGGATGACCAACATTATCAAATCAAATTTAAATTTGGTGAATTTTTTTTTCATTTAGGAAATGCTTGGAAAATTTAAAGCAAGAGGACTTATCATGGACCACTTAATCAATGAAACAACCAAACCTCGGTAAATCAATCCTAATCAGATAAAAATTGAGTGAATCTTAACCTTCAACAACAGTGCATCAAAACCTCATAGAATCCTTGATGCTAATGATGTTATCTGTGCAAATCAACTTAGCCATTATCCATTGGTTTTTTGTAGCTAGATATACCAACAAAAACACAATAAAATTTCACATATACCTAGTTCATAATTCTAGCAATAATTGTGCCAAAGATTAAAAAAGAAGAAAAGAAAAGTAAAGGAAAATTCAGACAGAATTCATGGCATGAATACAAATTACAGTTCCAATTCACATTAGGAAAAGATGATTCAGTACCTCAATGTGTGAGCATATGTATATAAGTAGGCATTGACCAAGAAGAATATCTAACCTACAAATGGGCTCGGGTAGGGTGGAGTGAAAGACCAACTCTCTTACCAGTATCAGATCGCTTCCAACGCTTAATTTTGGCAAGCTGCATCTGCGAATCCACGATGATCTGCATCTTCTGGAACATCAACGCCTTAGCAAACTCCATCCGCTGCTTTTCCAGCTCAAGCATCTGTTTTTGCTTTGACTCCTCCACTCTCTCATATATCTCAGCAAACTTCATGATTGCCTTAGCCAGTTCACGAACGCCCTGCCCTCTTCTTCCCTCTCCCTTTTCAATCCTCTACCAGACCTTGACGACGACCTTGATAACGAATCTGATCCCTCATCTTCCTCCTCCTGCTCATCGTCGTCGTCATCATCTGCAGCTGTTGCAGCTGCCGCCGCCGCCGCAGCACGCCTGAAGAAAGCGTTGTCTACAGCTGTGGAAACAGCGGCCGCACGCTTTCCGCTGGTCGCACGGCGGAGGCAACGGGCAAGGCAGAGCCTTTTCGATGCGAAGGCGTTGGAAAAGCGAGAGGTGGCGGCGACACGGATTGCTTCTTGGAGTTCGGAGGTAGGGCAAATCCAATGAGGTCATCAAGGCGGGAGAAGAAGGGCCACTGGCTCTCGCCGCCGTCAGCAACCTTGGACTTCTCGACCTTGTATTTCTTCTTGAGCGTGTCGATCCGATTCTTGCACTGGACATCGGTGCGTAACGGTCGGCGTCCGGCTCCGCGTCGGTAGTTAACGGCGTCGGCGACTTCTTGCCACTGCTTCTGCCGGAGGTTCCCTCGGTTGAATTCGATGTAGCGATCACCCCAGGCGTCGAAAAGCACGGAGGTTTCCCCTTCGCTCCAGAAGTCCTCTCGGTAAGGCATCCCCGGTTTCGGCGGCCTCGTCGGCGCAGCATCCCGCTTCTCCATCTGCAGGATCAAACTCTACTCCCCCGTTCCCTCCTTATCTCTCTTGCTCGCCGTGTTTCCCTTCTCCGCGTCGGCGCCTCGTTAGACCGCGTCGTTATTTAATGACCGCCGACGACATTAGGGTTCCGTTCGACGGAGAGCGACGGAGAAGAAATCGGCGATGAAGGAATCCACCGGATAAAAGGGCAGGCCCACTGCGACACGTGTTAATTTGTAGGCAGATCAAGTGGATGGGCCCGACAGCTGCTGGCCGTCGATTCTGGGAGTCCTCGGTATTCTTAAGATGAGAAGCACCTGGATTTTGTTGACTCTGGGCATTGACTTTGACTCCGTGGTTGACTGGATATCAGCCATACGTGCACGTTTTCTCAAGGCATTATCTCCCACGCTCCGGCTCGACGACGCCAGTTCGAGACTTAAATAATTTGCTGGTTCTGACATCCTCCTCAGCAAGGAACCTTTCTTTCCTCCTCCTTTTGCTACTGCAATTTACCGAGTACAATTCGTTGCTCATTCATTGATCGTTTCTTTTGAAAGCTATCGATCGACAAGGATCGATCGATCGGCAGCAGAGTTTCTCACTGTTTATGAATTGAATTGGTGTGTAAATAAGAAACACGTGACGTGGAAAATTGGAAGAACAGAACGCGATTGATTCCACATTCTTCCTTGGGAAAAAAGAAACAAGAATCTTTGACCAATCCAACCTAATCATCGATCTCCTTGCAACCGGCAGTCAAATGTAAGCCAATTCAGAAACTTTGACCTTCGCCGATGCCACACAAGATCTGTCATCCTCACTCACCACAACCCCTTCTCCAAGGAAACTTGCAGTTCTATATCAATGGCAGCCAGGCAACCGAGGAGAGCAAATTATACTCGGAGATTTACGAGCCCACCGTACGTCTTCTCCTGCATCCATGCTGGCGAGGAAAGAAGAGGTTGGGTCAAGCAAAGCACGGGGAGTAGCTCGAGAGACCATCGACGTCGTCGCCGGCGCCGCATCCTCAGCCACCGTCATCGCCGAGACCGGCCATGATATCGCCGTCTCCGAGTTCGTCGCCCGCTTTGGTACTCGCTCGATCTCGAGACTTCCTCCTTTGCTTAAATCAAAATAAATTGTGTCGAGACTTTTAGGAAAATGGAATTCGCACCAAAGCTTCTGCAGATGAGGCGGCGAGGAAGCGACTGAACCGAATGAACGAGAAGCTGAAGAAGTTGGAGACGCAGATGGAAGCGCTGGAGGCGGAGATGAGCAAAGCAAGTGAGTTATCCCGATGGAACTGACGACGAGATACCATTTTCCGGCCCCTTCGGGATGCGAATAAGTCAGCGCGCGTCAGAGGTCAACGGCGGCGGCATCAGACGCCGGAGAACGATGTCCGGTGCGGGTTTGAAGATACACGACGACGATCGACCTGTGCGCTATGCATCTCCATTTTTCTTGTCCTATATATTTTATTATTAATCAATAATATTTTATAGACAAAAAGAAAGGTTTTTAATAATAATAATAATAATAATGACAAAGGTGCGCTGTCATTCTATAATTAATTAATGAGCACGTGCCCACTCCTATTATTTTCAGTGACAATAAATTAAACAAAAGGATTTGAAATAATTAAGAAATTTATTGTTGTAATAACTGATAATTAAGGTGATGCAGTAGTGATTATAGTACGATATTGTTTACTTTAACTTACGTTTTCATAATTTTATTTTTAAATTTTATTTATTTCAATCACATATATATCTCCATCTTATCATTTTAGAATCTTGTTTACCATTTCCAATATACATATGGTCCTATCAACTGATCGATCCCCTTTTTAAAAATTCAACCGTGCACTACGTGGGACACACTCGTACGGTTCCAATGGATCTCTTAACAGGAACTTCCCAATCATTCCTTTGTGAGAGTCCCCCACAGAACATCTGATGAAATTCACATATATATCCAAAACGGTATGATATTGTCACTCTTCCACGTCCTTTCCTTTTTTGAATTCCACATCACCCTAATATAGATATCTCTATCTTATAACTCATAATTTTCTTTTATGTATTGATTATATATAAATAATTCCCAACCTACATAGCATAATGATTCATAACAAAATTGCAAATAAAAGTAAATCCTTTTGAGTTAATTACCAACTTAATGTCAAGAAAAATAGCATGCAAATAGTAAAGTGATCGAGGAGATTGTAATTTGGAAGGAATGTCACATAGTAATAGAGCAACATGAAAGAAAATTCTAGCTTTTGGCTGATAGAGCTGAACCTAGTTAATTAGCTGTTCTACGCAGAGAAGACAGAAGATAATTAAAATATATCATACAAGTACCAGAGACATGAGGTTTGTACTGGTATCGTTATATATAAGTTCTGTGAGTGTACGTATTTGTGTTGTATGTGTGTTCGTATGCATTCGCAGGAAGAACTTAACAAGAAAGAGGTTAGTTTTTCACATTCTCTCCAGAATGATTGATTAAATATATAACTGAGTACTCACTGCTCACATCATCATCCATTCTTCACAATAAATATATAGTAATCGAAGGTAATGTACGTGAAAAAGTATCATTATCATATATTATCTGGATTGGATTCTGAAAGAAGATATTCAATTTATATATATATAAAGAACAAGCACAGCTTGTCTTTTCTTCTTTTTTTTTCATAACTGAGTAATAATTACAAACGCAGCAGTACACTGAACGACTTAACACGATATATAATATCTGTTGTTTTCTGACATTGCCACTTGTTTTCTTTCTATATCATATATATTTTGCTCAGGAATTAATGTTGCGATCGAGAAGATTTATCAGAATATGAAGGGCTTTTTAATTACCTCAGCCGCATTTAAAGTTGGGTTATGCATCAATATTTGATATTTTTTAAAGGGCGTATATAGTTTTTTCTTATTATATCCCTCACATCTTTTAAATATTGAATTAAAAAATAATAATTTTTTTATTTATCGAATTGAGTCAAATTCAATCAAACTAAATTAAATAAAAAATAGAAATAAAAATAATTATTTTATCAAGAAGTTTCATATAAAAGTCGTCATTGATGATCTAAAAAAAATTATTTTTTAATTTACACCTTTAAACTCATGATAATCTCTTAAGTTTATTTATATGTTTTTTATTTTTTTAGAGTTTTAATAAAAAATTATAAAATTATAAAATATATTAATAAAAAATAAAAAATTAAAGGAACATTAATAAAAATAAAAACTATTATTATTATTATTTTCTTAATCGTTTTTAATGGCTAATTACAAGAGAGAGAAATAAAATTAAATAAAAAAGAAAAAGTAAAAATTAAATAACTAAAAAAATTATTTTGGTAAAAAGCAACATCACTGTGATGCTCGTATTTGAAAAATAAAATGACAATGTTCTATTGATTTCACATAACAACGGTATTGATTTTCAAGGATTAGTATCACTGTGATGTTATTATTTGAAGAATACAACTACTATGTGTTAAAATTTTAAAAACCTTTTGGAATGCCCTTAGGGCGTAGCATAGACAATGGGTGCATGGTATTATTGACGTAATAGTCAACGGTCGATTCTAAGAGATGACCACCTAGGGTCGATCTCATTATGCGCCTAACGCCTATGTACCTGAATGAACCTCCCTCTATATCCATTGGACCGACTCTAAGGAGGCTATTAAGGTAGTGAATCTACCTTTTTTCTAAAACCTTTTGAACATTATTGGGAATGACTCCAAATTTGATAACTTAGGGATGATAGGACTCAAGGTCACTACAAAAACTTATCAGAATTTGAGATTGTTAAGTACATCAATAAATTCTAACCGAAACTCATTGATGGACTAGAAGAATTCGAATTCTAAAAAAACAAACATGTAATAGACGAGAAGAGTGTATAGAAGGTAGGTATGGTGTGCATAATTGATTCTGAACCTCCTAAGTTAAGTTATGGGTTTAAGCCAATTAATAGAAAATCTAGTGCTAGTTTTAAAGAGGAGCACAACTGTGGTGCTATTATTTGAAGAACAAAACCATAACGTTATGTTAATTTCATAGAACGACGACGGTGCTAGTTTCCAAGGATTAGCACCACTGTTATAATGTTAATTTAAAAACCTTTTGAACATTATCAGAAATGATTTCAAACTGATAACTTAGGGCATGATAGGACTTAGGGTCACTGTAAAAGTCTATCAGATATGAAATGGATTTAATCAAAGTTTGCTAATTCTATCGATGAGTTTTGATATAAAATCATTGATGGACATAAAGGAATTGAAATTCTAAAAAATAGACATGTAATGAACGAGAAGAGTGTATAGAAGATATATATGGCGTGCATAATTGGTTATGAGCATTCTAAGCTAAGTTATCAGTCCAAGTCAATAAACATAAAGTCTAAATTTTATAAACCATTCTAAGCACGGCTAGGTACGTATGACTCCAAGTTGATAACTTAGGCTATGATAAGACTTAGGATCACTATAAAACCTACCGGATTTAGAATGAGTCTAATCAAATTTGCTAAGTCTATTAATAAGTTTTAACGGAACCTATTAATGGACTTAAAAGAATTGGAATTGAAAAATAAACATGAACGAGAGTGTAAAGAATTTTCCAAGAAAGAGGTTAGTTATTCACATTCTCTCCAGAATGATTGATTAAATATATAATTGAGATCGGTGAGTTCTCTCAGTGGTTTAATGAGCTCACTGCTCACATCATCCATTCTTCACAATAAATATATAGTAATCGAAGGTAATGTACGTGAAAAAGTATCATTATCATATATTATCTGGATTGGATTCTCAAAGAAGATATTCAATTTATATATATATAAAGAACAAGCACAGCTTGTCTTTTCTTCTTTTTTTCATAACTGAGTAATAATTACAAACGCAGCAGTACACTGAACGACTTAACACGATATATAATAATATCTGTTGCTTTCTGACATTGCCACGTGTTTTCTTTCTATATCATATATATTTTGCTCAGGAATTAATGTTGCGATCGAGAAGATTTATCAGAATATGAAGGGCTTTTTAATTCCCTCAGCCGCATTTAAAGTTGAGTAATGCATCAATATTTTATATTTTTTAAAGGGCGTAGTTTTTTCTGATTATATCCCTCTCATCTTTTAAATCTTGAATTAAAAAATAGTTAAAATTTTTATTTAAATCGATTGAATCAAATAAAATTAAATAAAAATAATTATTTGATCAAAAAATTTCATATAAAAGTGATTGATGATCTAAAAAATTTATTTTTTTATTTACACCTTTAAACTCCTGATAATCTCTTAAATTTATTTACAGCTTCTCCTTCGGATTTATTTTATCTCTCTTAATTAGTTATTAAAAAATTGAGAAAATAGTAATTTATTTTATTAATCTTCCTTCAATTTTATAAGTTTTTTTATTAATCTTCTTTTTGTATTTTAAATTTTTTATTAAAATTCTCAAATTAAAAAAAATACGTATATAAATAAATTTAGTAGATTATCTTGACTTTAATGACGTAAATTAAAAAATAAATAAATTTTTAAGATCATCAATAACTTTTATACAAAATTCGATGAAATAATTAAGTTCTTATTTTTATTTTTTTAATTTAGTACGGTTCAGTTTAATTATTTAGGAGATTATCAAATTTTGATGCGCCTTTTAGGCATTACCCAATCATAAGTGTGCCTTTGGGTAAAAAAACAGCAAATATAAATGAAGTTACATCGGAATATATAGATTGGAGATCATCAAATTAAAGGTGAAGCAGAAGAGTGTTTTTTTCTTTGCGCACGGCACAGTGATCGAAATTCCAAAAGGAGCTATAGTCGAACAGTAGCAGAAGAGTTCCATCAGGAATTCAGAAATGAAGCTAAGGTGCATCCTTATCATAAACCATGCATATAATCACACTTGTTGCAGCTTAAGACAATCTCCCACTAGCTAGCCAGCTACTTTAGACATGAATGCTTTTCCTACTTTCTCCACCAAGGTCAAGAAAGAGCTGATGTGAAATAAACAAGACGAGAAATATGTCTTGGAATCTTCACCCCAATCCACATCACTTTCACTATCTAATTCTTTAGCCTTATATTTATCTGGTGCACCTCAATCAATGGTACTTTACCTAAATGAGAATCATGTGCCATCTCTGTGTTTCCAAGAGGAGGATGTCAAAGCATGCATGTCATAACAAAGATAACTACAAAATGCTTTAGGTTTTTAGTTTCTTTAAAGTCGTTGAAACTTCTATACAGATTTAAAGTTGAAGGTGATATTAAATAACCAAAAAATGATTTAGATTAGATGCTAATGAAAGTAATCCATCCAAATCATTAAGATATTCAAGCACTTCAGAAAGCGGATAATTAAGCAAATTAAAGGCAAAATGTTTCAGATGGAACTTCCTCAGTTGCATCCAGCCACACTCTCAAAGATTCTAAAATGTTATGTAGTGATGGTGTGAGAACTAGTGGGGTATGTGCATTATATATATACCAAGCAATAGCTTCAGTAATCTGTAGTATCTAGTTGAGTGTTAGATTTGATTTCAGAAAACCATGGAAATATGATGGAAATAGGAAATAGTTTGTTTAGAGATCTCCTGAGGTGTTGTGTCAACTTCAAACAATCTTTAATTTTCACTGGTTACTAATTAATGACTAGTGACTGGAAGCAACTTATGGTATTTTCTGAATAAATATACAACATGATACATAGGAGATATTTGCATTAAAGAACTCACAGTGATGATTCTTCTTCATTATTCAACTAAGAAAGGACTTCTGATTGCATCAGAGAACGCATAAGATACTTGCCATGCACTCCTTCAAGTTGCAATGATCTATTTATACACGTTTTGTCGAGTAAAATACACATCCAATTGTGTGTCCATTATGGTGACACCTTACTACAAGCCTGCCCACCAATGAGACCTGAACTTTATTTCCACTAACGTTGAGATCCAGCATTCAGTCAGTTCTTATATATAGCCTTGTGAGAGAGAGGATTGTAGGGATTTAGTTTGTGGAGGTTGAGAATGGTGAGGAAATGTTCTCATTGTGGCAATTATGGTCACAATTCTAGGACTTGTATCATCACAAGAGGCATGGTTGGAGGAGTTGGAGTGAAGCTATTTGGGGTAGAGCTGCATATGGCTTCAGTGATGAAGAAGAGCTTTAGCGTGGAGTGCCTCTCCCACAATTATCCTTCTGCTGCTACTTCTCCTTCTTCATCGACATCTTCCCTTGGCTCAGTTAATGAAGCCACCGAGAGGATTTCTAATGGCTATCTCTCTGATGGTCTTGGTGGCAGAACACAGGAGAGGAAGAAGGGTGAGCCATCATATTCTGTCTTCTTGATTCTTATCATTATTTAATTTGCTTGAGCTTGAATTGCTATATATATATTATCGATAGGTGTTCCATGGACTGAGGAAGAACACAGACAATTTCTGATGGGACTTGAGAGGCTTGGAAAAGGAGATTGGAGAGGCATCTCCAGGACCTTTGTTATCACAAGAACCCCAACACAAGTAGCTAGTCATGCTCAAAAGTATTTCCTCAGACAAAACAGCCTCAGCAAAAAGAAGCGTCGATCGACTCTCTTGGATGTGGTAGTTTCATTGATCTCGTGCAATCAATCTTCCTGATCATTTGATATATGCTTGTTTTCTTGATCTCTTTTGAACCTCAGGCTGCAATGATAGATCTGAATTCACCAATAGAAGAAGAACAAGAAATGATTAATCATCTGGATTCTTGCCCTTGTCAGATGCCCAATTCATCCGGTGAAGTCCCACATGCACTAGATCTGGAGCTCAGAATTTCAAGCACAAGGTTGAACAAGAATAGTTCATCACCTAAAATTTATGCCTTGGGGCCATAAGAGTCACTTAACTGTTTCTTTGTGGAATTCTGCAAGCACAGATGTAATTGAAGCTAAACAAGAAGTGCTATCAACACAAGTTAATTTCTTTTTCCTCTTTTCGATTAATTCATCAATTTCAGATAACGTGATCATCATCCTGTAGCTTCTATTAAAGTAGTAGCAGTAGTTTTTTTTTTTTCTGCAATGATTAGTACAGTTGATAGCTGATGGTAGAAGAGACTCTCAATAGAACTTATTTTTGCCATTCATTATGAACTTTAAAAGAAAATAGACTAAAGGTTATATTCATCAAAAATAGTTTAGACAACTATGTTAAAGCACCTCAATGGCAACTTTAAATTTAAAATACTTTAAAGTTTGAACTCTCCACTAGAGGCCTGTAAGAAATCTCAGCAATATCTAAAATGGATAATTAAATATTTATAATAATAATAAACTTCAAAGTCATAACACGACGTTGCTGTGGTGTAGTGGTTATCACGTTAGTCTTACACACTAAAGGTCCCCAGTTCGATCCTGGGCAGCAACAATTATTTTCCATTTTTGAAACATTCTCATTTCTTTTCTTTTAAACAATTTATAAATAAAACCTCAATAGGATAAATTCCGCCCCATAATATGAAGTTGCTGTGGTGTAGTGGTTATCACGTTAGTTTTACACACTAAAGGCCCCCAGTTCGATCCTGGGCAGCAACATTAACAGCCGTTTTTTTAATTTAAGTTATTCTTTCATTTTTTTTTTTTGAAACATTCTCATTTTCTTTTCTTTTAAACAATTTCTAAAGGAAACCTCGACGTGCTAAATTCGGTTGCATTGTTTTAAAAATATTATGATTCAAATAACAAACAAAAGAAACTATTTGCCATTTATTAATTTCTCATAAATAAATAAAAAAGAACTAATATTTTTCTTGGCTATCTATTTTTTTAACCAAAATTTTCATTTTTAGAAAGTGTAAAATTGATCACAGTTTTAGAAAAATTAAATATAACATTAAATTATATTAATTATTTGAAGTAAACTTTCAGAGAAGTTTGTATTGCATCGCTAATCAATTTGGATTATTCACCAAATAAAATCCTATGTAATATCATATTAATAATCCAAATATTAGTTTCCATACAAATTGTGTACTTTTTGAATGAGAAATTGACTTGATTTGTTTCACAATGATTATCATGTATTTTTATTTTAAGTAGCATTCTCATGTTCATTCCAACATATTAATTCCAATAGACAATCGTATTAAACATTAAACATGTAGATGCTTAATTAATTATCACCTATTAATTTATTTTACACATTTATTTTAACACTCTATAGTATATCAAATCTACATAGACAATTTTTCAGTAAAAGATAGAATCTATCACCTAACAGTCTCATACGATTGATCCTATGACCACCTGTGAGGAGGTAAATTATAAAGTTGCAGTTGACTACTACGGAAAGAACATTATCTCGACTTCGTCAAGATTCGACCCTTATCAATTTTAATAAATCTGTTCCGTAGTAACCAATTCAATCATGCCCCTAGGGCTTATATAGACAACTCAACCCAGATGAGTTAGTAAGTTTACTTGGTATCAAATAAAATTAGATTTATCATGTACTTAAATGAAAAGTTTGAAAAATGAAAGGAGGTAATGGAACATTAGTAAACTATATTATTAATTTATATTATATTGGGCCGGCCCAGTTCAGCCCAATATAATCAGCTCAAAAAGGCTGTTGAAAATCCATAAATATCCAACTATTTTCAAACTTAGAATAGATCCGTTGGGGAAGTCTCGCGACACGATTCTGTTCTTGCTCGTAGAAACCCTAGATTCTCGTCCCTTTGGATCCGATCGACTCGCTGGGAAGGAGAAGGCTGAGGTGCGAGGGACGATGAAGAGCATTCGAGCGAAATCGGCGGCGAGGAGACCTCTCGGGGACATATCGAACGGCGGGCGCAACACCCTCCTCCGTTCGCGCAAGAAGAGCAACAGTTCGGAGGAAGCGAACGAGCACGACTGTGGCGTCGATCGCCTCCTGCTTGCTCGCGCCGACCTAGCCAGTGTCGTCGCCCAGGTTCGCCTCTATAAACCCTAGATTTATCACCATCTCGCAAAGCAACGGTGAGTGCATTTTTTTCATGAAATAATGCGTTTTTTTTCCTAACTTTCTTTGACTGAGTGGTTGGATCTGTACAATCATCTACTAGGACTATTGTTTATGCATATTAAGTTGTCATATATGGTTTATATTTAACTTTGTTAATACTATCCAGACGAATTGCCTAAAACATAGTGAATGATTCAATCTAAATGGCGTTTTTCCCCTTCTCTTCTGTGTCATACTGCCTCCTACCTACAATGCGATAAGGATCCCCTGCTCTTCCCATGCAAAAAGTTGATAATTGGTTTTCTTGGTTCTGTATCGTATTGAATGGATTATTATTATGATGATCGTACAGATAATGGTTGCTTGCTGTTTGTTGATGTAATATTTGATATCTTAACATTTGAAAGTTTGTAGCTTCTATTCCGACTTTTTAGCTTCTAATCTTTTAATTAACTTTTTAGCTGTTTTGCAGGTTGATGAAATAATTGCTCAAGCCATTGAGAATAAAGGAAAAGGCATCAAGGCAAACCAAGATATTGATTCCTTGTGGAAAGTGTTATCAGATATGCATGCATCTTTGAAGGTTACTAGTTTTTTTAAAGCTATTAAGCATCTCTGGTATTACATTCATTGGTGTTGTGTTTTGTAGAAAATTATCATTTTGATAATGTCCACTATGTTTTTTAAGATTGGATTGAGCAGGAGCCATTCTTGAATGGTAATGTATGATTTTATTTTTTAAAATCTTATTCAGCCATGGCTCCCGAGACTACAACAATCCCTTGATGCTGCTCCAACAGATGGTGGCATGCAAGATGAAGATGTTGTCAAGATCAACAGAAATGAACCTAAATCAGAACCTGGATTTGAACTTGCAGTTTCACCTTCACCACTAGTCTCTTGGCGTGCTGACACCTGTATGGTCGATTGCGGAAAACAATTATTTCTGCTCACACCACTACCCAAAAACAGAACATGCACCTCAAAGTGCCCAGGGCAATCCAAATCTGCACTCAAGATATTCATTGATAGAGCTCATCCAAAGCCTCATGAGTTACCTCCATCTTCATTTAGCCCTGCTACTGCCCAACATTATCTCGCTAGAGTGGAAGAAAAGCCAGCACCAATTGTTTTATCAGAGTCTTGCTCTTTTGGAGAAACAAGTGATCTTCAGCTTTCAACTCCATGCTTACCAAGGAGCTCTGGGTTTCTTAATCCAATCATTGAGTCGCATCCTGATGTAGAGATTTCTGAGCTTCCTGAGAGTAACAATGTCGCCGAGCTATTTGTTGACCTCGAAGATGAACATTCCAACAGATCCATTACCAAGAACCTAAATCTATTTGGCGTGCAGCTTCTTCCTGGGGTTGCTAACAGAAGAAAGGAAGTTTGTGAGACACTTGATTGGTTCTTATCACCCCCAAAGACTTGTAAACTGCTGGAAACATCAGATGAAAAGCCGCTTCCAACAACTCCCAACAATTCACTCTCGCTTTCCACTCCTTTCTGGAAGGATTTAGAGAGTACCCAAAAAGGAAAACTGCCTGGTGAAACCACACTGAAGAGAGAGCTCTGGACTAAGTTTGAGGCTGCTTCCTCAAATCATCTGAGTTTCAATGCTTCTATCTTTCACAAGGAAGAAAATGAAGGATTTCTTCACAAGCTCGATCAAGTAGCTAAATGACAGTTCTTAAGCCAACTGCTTAAAAGAATTTTGGCTGCTTCTCCATCTTCATTGATTTTGCTTCCATTCAGCACCATGTGGAACATTGCAGCGTATCCTCAAATTGCCAACTACTTTCAAACATGTAAAGAGCAAGCATAAGAGAAGCAGCCAACCCACAATTCAGACTTTATGAGAATCAGCTGACTTGTACAAGTCCTTGTACAGGTTGTAGTGATCCTTGAGCTGATTAATTGTACTTGCATTTCCAATTGGCAGACCTGGATCTTTTTATCATGATGTAAGAACTGTTCAAATCTCTCTATTGCTAATTAAATAGGAGATCACAAATTCTCGCACCACGCGATCAGTGTCTCCTTAAACATTAGACTATTAGTGAAATAGTAGTCTTACTTGATCAACAACGAAGCTTTTTTTTTTTAAAGATACTTGCTCAATTTATTTTGCTCAAATGTCAAAAGTTGACCTTTTTGTTCTTCAACTCCAGTCTACAGTAGTAAATGACCAGTATAAATAAAAATAAATTAGTCGCTGTTGCCTACCTACTCCAGGCCTGAATGCATACACCGTGCATTTTCCTGTCAAGATCGACAAGGATTTGTAATTCAAAATTGGCACCTTGAGGAAGCTTCATGGGACTAAATTATCTAACATTTTTTTTCTTAAAAAAAGAATGGTCAAACAAAAAGAATTGGCAGTCTTTTATATTTGATTGTGTACTGTTCTTGTTGATTATCGTTTTATTAGTAATACAGGTATCCAATATTTGGCCTTTTTAAAAATACCTCTAAATTTTCGCTTATATTAAAATTTTGTTTTAGGTTTCTTGTTTTCATATAAAAATGGGTCTAGAGTTGTTTTAAAAATTATCCTATTAATAATTGAGGAGGTTGAGATGTTGATATCAATATCAATATCAATTTTCGAAATGATAAATGGATAATGAAAATTTATGTTCAAAATCTTATTTTATTTTTATTACTTGCCTAATTTGAAAATTAAAAAAGCATGCACCTAGTCCTTTTATATATATATATATATTAATCGCTTATATATATATATAAATATAATTTGGATACCCTATATGTCTTATCCTATGTGATTCGTCTGCGATAGAAGATTTATGTGATTCGTGTGCGATAGAAGATTTCAGACGTCTAAAAGTGTTTCGGGAGCTCGAAATAGTAACAATATTATTTTTCTTTTATTTTTTATTATGGTTAAGCTTAAGCTATTTAAGATTTTCTCTTTAGGGTTTAGAGATTGGATTATAGTATCAAGTACAAAAAAAAATTAGTTGCTCACAAGGTGTACTTGGTTGTTATTCCACACTTCTTAATCGATACACTCCATGAGCAACTAATTTTTTTATTTAATACTATAACTCAACCCCTAAACCCTAAAGAAAAAATTTTAAATGGCTTAATCATAAGTAAAATAATAAATAAATAATATAAATAAATAAATAATAGCACTATTCTTATTTTGAGCGTCTGAAATCTTTTGTCGCGTACCGCGTGCGTAGGATCAGACATGCAGATTATCAGAACTATATATATATATACACGAGTTTGATATCCTGCGCGAACGAAAAAACGCGCCCCGTGCGCACGCGATCCCGGCCGTTCATCGCGAAAAATCCAGGCCGTTTATAAAAAAAAATCACTGTAGCTTCTCTGCGTCGTCGGCGTTCTCGCCGCTGCCGCTCCCCCGTCCGGCCACCGCCGGCCACCGGACCGGCGGCGATGGATGCGCAACTCACCGGCGCCGGACTGGTGGCCGGATTCCGGCCGAATCACGACCGGAGACCGGCCGCGATCGACGCGCCCAGCGCCGGCGCGTCGACCGCAGTCGGTCTCCGGCTGTGATTCGGCCGGAATCGGCCAACAGCGTCTGTTAGCCGATTCCGGCCAAAATCGATCTGAATCCGACTGATTTCCGGCCGACAATGGTCGTTGGGCACTGTCCTGTTTCCGGCCGGATTCCGACCGTAATCCGGCCGGAATCCGATGCCGGAATGTGCGCCGGCGAGTTGCGCATCCAACGGTCCGGGTCCGGTGGCCGGCGGTGATCGGACGGCGGCGGAAGTGGGCGGGGGTCGGCGGTCGCGCACGGATCGCGTAGGGATGAGTCGCGCGGGATATCAAACCTATATATATATATATATATATATATATATATATATATATATATATATATATATATATATATATATATATATATATACGAGATTGATCTGCTGGGCGACAGTTTGGTGGGCGACTCGTGGGCGACAGAGCTTAATCGATCAGACGATCGATTAAGCTCCCATATATCCATATATTCGATCGGCCACTGCTAGCCACGATTTCGGTCGAATCACGGCCGGTTTTCGGCCAGTCTCTGGCCGAGATTTAGCCGAAAACCGATTACGATTCGATCGAAATCGTGACTGACAGTGGCTTAATCGATCAGCTGATCGATTAAGCCTCCATTTGATGGAGGTTTAATCAATCATGTAATCGATTAAGATTAAATGGAGGCTCTAATCGATTAAGCCTCCAGTTGATCGATTAAGCCACTGCCAGTCGCGATTTCGATCGAATCGCGGTCGGTTTCTGGTCAAATCTCGGCCGGAGAGAAGCCGAGAAAGGACCGTCGGCGGCCGGCGGTCCTTCCTCGGTCGGTCTCCGATCGTGATTTGGCCGAAAATCGATCGCGATTCGGTCGGAATCGCGACTGACAGTGGCCGCACGCGATTCAGGCCAAATTGCGTCGGATTCCGGCCACAATCCGACCGGAAACCGGCATCGGTCGACGCGCCGACGAGTGGCGCGTCGATCGGGCCTGGTCCGGCGGCCGGCGGGTGGTCGGACGGCGGCGCGATGGCGGCCGGAAGCGGCGGAGGTCAGAGAAGAAACACTGTGCAGTGGACGGTCGGATTTCACGTGATCGGCGTGAATGGACGGTAGATCTGCGGCGCCCACGGGTGCCCACGAAATAGGCGCCCAGCAAATGAGTTCTCTCTCTCTCTCTATATATATATATATATAAATAAAATTGATTAAAATATTATTATCAAAACTCTAGAAAGTCTTTAGGATAATTTTCAAAGCCAAAGATAAGTTATTTTCAAGCGTCTAAGAGTTTTGAACAATTCAAGTCAAAGGAACAACTCATTTAAGTATAATATTCAAAGCTCATTTTCATGTGTCTTAAATGTTTCGAACAATCCATGTGAAAGAGTTATCTTGATGTTAAAGTTTATGTGCCCTTGCCCTGTTTTAATTAGTTAAATGAAATATTTGGTGTCAAAATATATATATTTTTAAAAATATTTAGAAGTCACTAAATATTTTACACAGCAGAAAAATATGTTCTCAGTAAAACATGCTTCTATTATGTCAATAAAATATTTATTAACTTCCATTCTATAATTTAGATAGCTATATTTCTAGTATTTATACATAGTTTGTTATTTGTATATAACTAATTTCAAATGTTATTTTTTAAATAGAAGTTTTACCTCTTTTGGAAAAAAATACTACTGCGCTGACTCTTAATTTGGAATGCTGTCTTCGTTGACTATATCATTTGAACAGTTGCGTGAGCGAGGTGAAGGATCAAAAATATCACCCAAAAAATAATTAAAAATAAGATAAACCCAAGTTGCGGCGCAAGACATCAATGTCAACTGTTAGCCGGCAGCATTAAATAATTCTCGTCAAAGAGCGAGCTGCTGGTTTTATCACTCGAGGGTTCATGCAGATAGCAAAAGATTTCTAGTTTTCACACTAGGAACTTCGAATGCTGCTCTGCTTCCTACTTAAGGAGGAGAAAATTGGCAGTTCTTCCAAGATTTAAGCCCTCGTGAGGAATCAGGAAAGCCCAATGATGAAGCAGAGATCTTTCACATTTTTTTCATGCGGCTGCTGCAGCAGCGATTTTAATCTTATCATCCTCTCTCTGCTTCTCTTCTTGAGCTTGATTCAAGAACATGGATGCCAAGCCCAGCAACTAGATCCAGGAGAAGGTATTCTGTTCCCTTTTAGTCTGAATTCTACTGTTTTCTACCTCACAGACTGCATAATTTTCTTGTTCTATGAGAGAAACAAAATCTATTTCAGCAAGTATATTGTCTGTAAAAACTAGTTAAGTTTCAATCTCAGGAAGTGTTAATTGGAAGAACCGATTTAACAATATATATATAGTAATTCATAAGAATTTTGGTAAACGTGCAAAATGGATTTTATCATGTAAAAACATAATTGACTTTGTCTGGCTCTTTTTCTTGAAAAAAAAATCTCATAGCGGACTGTTCCTCCTTGATTACCTTTTTAAGCAGCAAGAAAGTAGCAGCAAGAAAGTAGATGCATTACATGATATGATTTAGTTAGATTGTCTCTCCTCCTTAGTAATCAATCGCTCTCGTACTATTTGTCTATTCAACAACACTTCAAACTCCAAGTAGTTTGACACTTTTTGATGTGCCATGAATATGAACTGCATATGTTCTGATAAGTTTAACTAATCCAGTTAGGTTTTTTCGTTTCTTGAAATTTCTTTTGTTTATCTTGAAACACAAAACATAAATTGTTTTGGTTTACAGTTCGTGCATTGAGGGTGATAGCCTCGAAATTGAAAAAAGAGTGGAACTTCTCGGTAGATCCATGCAGCGGAAGTGCTGGATGGGTAGAACCAAGCACTTCTAAGCACATTGTGAACAATCTCACATGCAACTACTGCAACTCCTCCACGAGTGTTTGCCATGTGACTAGCATGTACACCTTGTTTTCCTGCAACTTCTCTGCCTTTTATTAATGCATTTCATCTAACTTAACCTCGTTCTTGCATGTTTGATTTGATGTTTTAGTCAGCTGAAAGGTCAGAACTTGACTGGTGTTCTTCCAGATGAGTTTGCCAACCTTACCTCCTTGCAAGTGTTGTAAGTCCTAGAAATGATATAGGATATGATTGAATGCTTGAGTCCTCTTATTAGCTATAGAAATGACATGTTTTTGATTAAATTGTTAATACTTTTGAACAAAATTTGTTGTTTGTTTAACAGAGACCTACACGGAACTATCTCAATGGAACTATTCCAAGTGCATGGGCTTCTCTTCCTCTGACCAAATTGTAATATATTTAACAGCTCTCTTCTTCTATCTTTCCTGTTTCTAACCTTTGGAAAAATTAAATTAGAAAACAATTGTGAAGAAAGCAACATGGGAATCTCTTCTTTGCAGGTCACTACCTGGAAATCGAGTGTCAGGGACAATTCCAGAGGAGCTAGGGAGCATCACCACACTTATCGAACTGTGCTCCACCTTGCTCAATTGTTTTCTCTTGAACTCTGTTGCTATTTCTCACACTCTCTAATGTTATGTTGATTTATTTTGCTGCAGTACTTTGGATAGCAACCAACTACAAGGCCCAATACCTGCATCTCTTGGCAACCTCATCAACTTAAATTTATTGTAAGCATTTTTCTCACTCTATTTGGTGGATGATGTGTGAGATTTATTAGACATTCATTGTGTCATGTAGTAATAAGGATTGCGTGCATCTTTGGTAGGTGAATATGTTCAATCAAATAAAAAAAAAAAAGTATTGAGAATTATCGAGAGGTGATAACTAACATTTCAAAAAAGACACCATGAAGTGTTTTGTGATTTTTCCCATATTTTTCATGATTGCTCCATTAGGTTGTCATGTGCTTAATTTAGAGATTGGGTATACGGATGATGGTATGCTGCATGTGGGAATTAGAAGGTTGCAGTTTCAGATTGGTTCTCAATTTTTTTTTGTAGAACCGATATAAAATTTGGCTCAATCAAGTGCCTTCTACTAATGATGGTCTTCTATTCACAATAAAGCCACTTGAACCAATTGATTTGAGAGGATTGTTCACTCCCAATATTTGTGTTGTTTCTCCTGCCTATTTGATAGAAGAAGAACAATAGAAGGGAACTCATGAAGGGAACTTAGTTCATCTTTAGAAAGACTACCTTTTTTTAACTCATTGATGATGATATCCTATCTTCTTATTGTGGATGGGTTTTCTTTGGTGGATGAGAGGGAGATAGAAAGGGTGTGACAACAATTTGTACATAAGTGATTCATACATTATGTGGAGATGTGTAAGTCTTTCCCTTCCCCTCTCCCTCTCCCTCCCTCTCTTATCCTTCCACCCATGTAAATGAAACCCAATATTCTATATTTAGTGTTTTATCAATGACAGAGTCAATGCCTAGCATCCAAGCCTTAGATAACTTTACCTAAAAATAGAAGTCTGATGAAACAATGAGGCCATACCTGGTTCTCCATTCTTTGAGTTTGGATATGATTGATAATAGGACAAAATGACTTAAAATACAATTAATAGAGATAAAATCCAAAATAGCTATGAACAACTTGAACATATAAATGAGTGATACAAATTGCTAAATTTACTAAGTAAATTAACTTTAAAATTTTTTATTAACATTTATATCGTATAACATAATTTTTCAGGTAGTTTAGTTAATCTTAGACATTGTAAAATTAGTATTTGAAAAGATATAATTAACTTTTGTTATTTAATATTGTTTTAATTAAGATAAACGAAAGTTTAACACAACACCTGAGATACCATCCCTACATATTTTGGCTAGATGGATTCAAGTGATGAGAAACAGATGAGCCTCAAACAATTATTTATTTTTATCCTTGGAAACACCAATATTGTTTCTTAAGAAACCATGGAGGAATGATAATGCTCAATGATTCTCCAACTAATCAACTAATAAAAGCAACTATTGTTTTTTCCTACAGTTTCTACCTATTTCAGTCATTAATGGTTTTACAATCTATTTGTTTCTTCCTGTTTTCTTGTCAGGCATCTCCCAGCAAACAACCTAACAGGGCCATTACCAGATTCACTTGGCAAATTGACAAATCTAACAGAATTGTGAGTAATATATTTTCATCTACTTATTTAATTAGTGATATATGGTTCCTGTGAAAATATCAGTGGCTTATCTACCCAAATCTGTTAATTGCCATAATAAGAGGTTAAGCTATTTTATTTGTACTGACGTTTTCTAATTTGATTGTCAGCATAATTGATGGGAACCCAATATCTGGAAAGATTCCAAGCTTCATTGGGAACTGGACAAAACTCACCAGACTGTAAGGACTTGTACTCTTGGTTCTTTGTTCTTCCAATTTTTACCAGCATCAGGGGTTTTAGTAGTTTTCCTGAATTCTGAACCATTTGCTATTAGGGATATGCAAGGAACATTAATGGAAGGACCTTTTCCTCCTACTTTCTCAAATTTGACATCAATTACTCAGTTGTATGAGTTTTATGCTTAGTTTCTGTCCTTTTTTTTCCTTGACATTTCTGTCTTCCTACTATTATCAAACTGGCTAATTTGGTTCTTAAGGAGGGTCTCTGATCTGAAAGGTGGTCTTGAGAGTTTTCCTGAACTACAAAATATGAATCAAATACAAAGACTGTAAGTACTCTAGTTTTGCAGATGAACCTTCCAAGTTCCAATATTATAATACTATGTTTTCATCAGTTTTGTTTTGTTTCACTCTCCTAGTGAACTCCTATTTTAAATTGCTGAATTGGTGCAGGGTTCTTAGGAATTTGTCTATGACTGGTAACCTTCCTGATTTTATTGCAGAAACACCAATAAAAACCTTGTAAGTTTCTATTTTCTTTCCTTTTCCATATCAATCAATTGCTCAAACAAAGGAGAAATTTAGAATTTATCCTTTATTTGAATACACAAGAGCTGCTATCAGTTTTCTTTTCATACAGGGAAACTGTTTTTCCTGTTTGGTCTAGTATCATTGCATTTCAAAGTATTAACTTTATGATTCATTTCAGAGACGTGAGTTTCAACAACTTGAGTGGTCCAATTCCAGATAGCTATCAAGCACTCATAGCATCAATTAATTACATGTAATTGTTTTTCTATCATGCCCTTTGTTAAAAAGGAAAATCTATTTCATAGGTCAAATTATATGTTCTGTCTTTGTGTAGGTACCTTACAAGTAACATGATAACTGGGAAAATACCAGACTGGATCTTGGAGAGTGATAAAAATTTGTATGAAACTCTTTCTACGGCACCAGATTTATGTTAAGCATGAAACACATGATCTCATTCTTGCATATGTAACAGGGATCTTTCTTATAACCATTTCAGTGGTTTACCTCCCACATCTAGCTGCCGACAAGGAAATGTGTAAGTTGTTGTTTACTTGATATAGACAAGAAACTTGCTCATGTTCAACAGCTGTTAATTTTTTATTGCAGGAATCTATTTGCTAGTTATTCATCCACTCGCAATACTTTGTAAGTTAATTTTTTCACCTATTCTTGATGCACACCTATTCTTGATGCCTTACTGCTTATTTATTTTTATTTAACAATTGATTTTTTTGTTGTTTCCTTTATAGAGTGGCACCATGTTTTAGGCGAAATCACCCCTGCACTGATAAAGCAAGAAGTTAGTGCCCTTACATGCTGAAAGAGTTCCCTTTAATTCTCCTTTAAAGCATTATAATGCACCAAGAAGATTCACTGTGTGAAAGAATTATGCTTTTTTCTTCACAAAAAAGTGATTTCCATAATGATTGCAGATTGCAACTTATTCATAAATTGCGGAGGGAATGAAGTAGTTGTTGATGGTAATGTATACGAAGCAGATATAACCCGGTTAGGGCCATCTTATTTTGATGACTATGGCAAATGGGCATACAGCTCTACGGGTGATTTTGTAGACAATCGTGATGAGAAGTATATTGCTACATCTACAAATTCCTCATCATTGTACATGGATAATTCCAGTTTATACATGACTGCTAGGCTCAGCCCACTCTCTCTTAAATACTATGGCCTCTGTTTACATGAAGGAAATTACACAGTAAAGCTTCACTTTGCTGAAATAATGTTTCCTGATGATCAAACATTCCCGAGTGTCGGACAGAGGATATTTGATGTGTCTATACAGGTAATGGCTTGGCATGGTCTTATCTACATCCCTCCATTAATTGCATACCTAGTTCTCTGTTTCAAACTTGGATACCCAGTCTTTTCAGTAGTGTGTTTTGAAATTTTAGTGCATTTTTCATCTTCTGTATCACTCACTCTCATGCTTATGTTTATGTTGTTAAGTCCACTGAATTATTTTTCTTCATAATCTATTTTCTATGTAGCCAAGTTTACAAATTAAAACTAACTCATTAATGTGGATGCTATCCAACTAATTCTTTAACAACTTACTAGTTCATTCAGATTAGAGTGTCAGTGATTTTATATCTCCAAAATATTGCTAGTATTAAAAGTAATCAGAAACAGCACCTGGTTCTTCAGACTAATGCTATTGTGTTTCCAAGTGTTATCCAGTCTATATGAAAATGTGGCCTTTGCTAGATATCATTAAGCTAGAGTGAAGAATATAATTTTTCTTGAACATATGAGTTAAAAAAGTGAATTTTTGTTGAAGATATATATATATATATTTATTTATAACTATGCAGGGTCAGAAGGTTTTGAGAGACTATAACATTGCAAAAGAAGCTAATGGCACTGGTAAAGAAAAAATTGAGGTCTTCAATGATACTTATGTTAATATAGATGGCACTTTGGAAATTCACTTACAATGGGGTGGAAAAGGCACACACGCCGTACCTCATGCAAGTGTATATGGACCTCTTATATCTGCCATTTCGATTACACCAAGTGAGCCTTCAACGTCCATTCTATCTTCTCTCTTTCCCAACTTTGTGCTTATGGTTACGATGACAAATGATCTAATTTTACCTCTGTAGACTTCTCACCTGATCTGTGTATAGAAGCTTCGCAACATAAGTTAACTACTGGAGCTATTGTTGGCATTGCTGCTGCTGTCTGCACTGTAGCATCCCTAATTGTACTACTAATTTTGCTTTGGTCGAGAAGAAGAAAACATGATAATGGTAATGAAGTTTGATAATGTATTTCTATGGGTGTCAGATCTTATAACTATAAAGAATAAATCCAAGATAAAGCAGACTTATAATCCTTTGTATTTATCCTGTTTGATTAAACTAATTTTTAATGCAGAACTTAGAGGACTAGAATTGGTAACTGGATACTTCAGTTTCAAACAAATTAAAGCTGCTACAAAAAATTTTGACATTTCAAACAAGCTCGGCGAGGGTGGATTTGGTCCTGTTTACAAGGTATTGTTGCTAAATCATACAATTTGTACTTCTTTTACTTGAACTTTAAAACTCTCCAGTAATCGTAGGAATGTAACATTGGCACAACTATAACTCCCAGGGTAAGCTGCCAGATGGAACTCTAATTGCTGTAAAAAAGCTCTCAGCTAAGTCGAAGCAAGGAAACCGTGAATTTGTAAATGAGATAGGCATGATATCTGCACTAGAACACCCGAATCTTGTGAAACTCTATGGATGTTGCATCGAGGGGGATCAGTTACTTCTAATATATGAGTACATGGAAAACAATAGTCTTGCTCGTGCTCTATTTGGTACTTTCTGTAACTACATATTTTTCTGTTTACACACGTATCTATTGTTATCTTAGACAACTTACCAAGCCAATGGGTATTTGTTTATAGGTCCTGAGCAAGTTCGGCTAAGTCTCGATTGGCAGACACGGTGCAGTATCTGTATCGGAATAGCAAGAGGATTGGCATATCTTCATGAGGAATCCAGATTAAAGATTGTTCACAGAGACATCAAAGCGACCAATATCCTGCTTGATAAAAAGTTCAATGCAAAAATATCAGACTTTGGGTTGGCTAAGCTTGATGAAGAGGAGAACTCTCACATCAGCACTAGAATAGCAGGAACAAGGTGCTAGAATTTTGTTTCAGTATTTACGATGTGATTAACCTTAAGTATATATAACTAACTCACTCTCAAGTTGGTGATATATGTTTGCCTAGCTGGTCAACTGAAAACATAAACTTAGCAAAACCATAAGCAATATCTAATCAGTGGAATATAGTACAAAGTTTTCTTTTCTGTCAGTGTCAGTAGGTATACTTATAAGTTGTGTTTGACAATTATTGTTTTATAGGGGTTACATGGCTCCTGAATATGCACTGAGGGGTTACCTGACTGACAAAGCAGATGTCTACAGTTTCGGAGTGGTCATGTTAGAAACTGTTAGTGGAATCTGCAACACAAATTATTGGCAAAAGAAAGATTTCACATTTCTTCTTGACTGGGTAAATAAATCTTATCAATTCAATGAGTTTTCATTTAACAATCTTTCTCTTTGCATTGAATTGTCTGATATTTTTCAATGTTCACCATCCAAATGGCGAACATTTTTATTTGCTAGTTAGTTGAGTGATTGTAAATGTTCATCTACTCCAACTGCAGGCTTATGTTCTCTTGGAGCAGGATAAACTGCTTGAACTAGTCGACCCCGCCCTGGGTTCAGAGTTCTCAAAGGAAGAGGCATTGCAGATGTTGAACTTAGCTCTTGCTTGCACCAACCCAACTCCGACTCGACGACCCATCATGTCAAATGTGGTGAGCATACTCGAACACAAAGCGACCATGGAATCCCTGTTTGTGGCATGGGAACCCCACAACAGCATGGATTTCAGATCACTTGTGGTGCCAGGAAACTCTCCCTCACGCAGTCAAGCGTCTGTGGAGATTGTGATCACAGAAGAAAGCAGTTTGCTTTCGGTTGCAAGCGTGCATTGCACAAACAAGTGAGTCATTTTGTTGATCAGGAGCAATTCGTTACTCTCGCATTGCACAAACAATGCTTCTTTATACGCATTATTATTCCTAGTGCCAGCTTCTGCTAGAATGGCACTTCAAGTAGTCGACCTAATACAAAGTGTCAGTTATAAATCTATAGATAGACTACCTATGGAAAAAAGATGAAAAAGATCCATTATACATGCTCGCTCCTCAAAAGGACTACACGTTCACCTTTTATATGCACAAGCAAAGCTCTTTGAGGAATACCTCCTCAGTCAATTGCCCCAGGCTTGGATCAGCAACGGAGGGATGAGAATGCTACAGTATATTGGTTACTATTATTGTCTTAAAAAAGCAACCAACATGGCTTCATCTGCAGTGTTTTGCAGCATCTCATATTCTTGCATATGCACACATAGTTTGTAAATTGCTTTAATCTCCAGTTTGGCTCTCACACACATCATCCTAGTTTATCAGTTCTAACATAATAATATCTTCAGAATAGACTAGAAACCATGATGCTCGAGTATAAGTTGAATTTAATCCAATTCAAAATATCTGACATGTGAAAGGTAAAATGTTCAACCATAGAATAATGCCTGATGTAAGATTTAGATGCAAATGAGTTTTAAGTGCTTATGAACAATTGCACCAATATAAAAACAATAAACCAGATGATAACTTCATTTGGAAAAAGAGAGTGAACAGTGCATAACTGGGAGAAATAAAAAGTCTCAGTTTTGTACACAAATCTATTACCAAAAAACTCTGCCGCATGAACTACATCCATTGTCTATTATCTGATACATCTAAACTATTTTGAATGAATTGTTTCATTTTGGCTAACTTCTTAAGTATCCGAGTTGTATTTTTTAAGTACAAATGGAGTTAAATATTTATTGATTGGTTGCATATGCAGCTGCATGTGTTCCCAATATAACCTATGAATTATGTGGTGACTTAACCTTCATCTTTCTTAATTGTTTTTCGCCAAAAAGACCCCAGCAGATTGGGCTGGTTCATCATCCTTTGATTTATGGTCTTCTAGAGGACTGATATGGGGGAATAACTGGAGTTTCATCATCCTTTTGTTCTCCCTGTTAACCTTGATTGTCATCCATGCACTTGAAGCTTACTATTATTTTTGCAACAGTGGACCCTTTTGCCAGTTCAGCTATTATTTACAGCTACTAGCTAGTAGTGTCTGATGGTAATGGATGGTGGATTGCCACAGTTTTTTAGTTTAAACTAGAATAGAATGAAGCAATCGACTATTACGTGATCAGTTGCATGAAAATCAGCTACTTACAGCTACAAATAATAATTTTTCTATGAATCACAAGTCATGGAGCTCAAGTGGTGTGATACACCTACTATGAGGGCAGCTATGCTTCACATTTTTCTTCGTTCAACTTGAAGGTTCACATACATTTTGATTATTCGTCGAAGTTAATGAGGTGCAATTAGAGTTACTGTTAATGATATGACAATGCTAACACGTTTGAATCGATTCCCAGAAACGCTTCAATATCTCAGCAATGTTTTTTAGAGACGATCTGAACAACATGACACCATAAGATTTACAACCTTGACAGGTAAATCAGAGAAATAGAGTAAGTGGGTAAAACATGGTGTCGAAAATCGCTCAAGAATCATCGACCACATTGAAACATTGTGGAACATAGATTTCTAAATGCGCATGCAAAGATCGATCAATTTCACCGAGTACATATTGAAACATCAAACAGAATTGAATAGGCATACCTGAATCAGATTGCGTCTTCAGCTACTGCTTCCCCTTCTTCCTTACGCTCTGTCATCCTTTCCTCCCTTCCCAAACTGGAAGCCACTGTTTCAGGGACCGTAAGCCCATCAGTATCCTGCTCCGTCTGTGCAGGCGACAGCGAATCTAGGGCTTCGTGCGAACCCTCATCTTCGCCCTCTTCGTCCAAATCGGGACGTGCAGAGATAGCGGCGCGGGCGAACGCCTCCATAATGGACTCCGGCGGGAGGGCGCAGTCCTCGAGCCCGGCATCCTCCAACCTCGGTGGGCGAATGGACGCCGCCCCCTCGCGCAGCACCGACCCATTCTCCTCCGCCGCACTCGCCATGAATCCGACGCAGCCGATTCACCTCGATCTTCTGCTCAGATTCGGCAGTGCAAATTGTGCTCGTTCCTGCTTAACTGGGCCGGGCCAGTCAACTCACCCGCATATAAATAAATACTATTATTAGTACTCCAACAAAATTTAATATTATACTAATTTGAAAAAAATATTATAGAACTCTAATTTGAAAACGTTTTTCTTTGTTTACTCTTATAAAAACTTGACAAAAAGGAATTTGAATTCCTCTCTATTTGTTTACTCTTGTTCATTCTCCTTTGTTCATTCAAATAGGAAATGGATTCATGGATATGTTTTTTTTGCTGAAACTTATTCATCCATTATCACGTTGGGTAAGAACACAGTGAAGTGCAAATTTCATTCTTCTTATTCCCTAATAGTATTGATTACGAAGCAGTTCGATACAAATAACTTGTACACTTTTAACTCCTCTAAGTTCTGTGACAGTTCTTCTATGATCTGCGACCTTTCGATTCTGTTCGTGGCACAAGCAATAATGCTAGACCTGAAACAGTAAAGCAACAATCAGGAACAATGATCTTGGCAGATTGCATTTAACAATTTCAGATGTAAGAATAAGCATAAAATTGACAAATTATCTCCATACAATCGCATAGACAAATCAGTCAAGAAAGATTCGTGATCGAAGATCAAAATGATCAGGTCAAGGCATTCAAACTCTTAAATATAGACAGAAGATGATCCATGAATTGTCCTGTGACAATGGATGTTCAGGTCATAGTTGCTGCTGAGCTAGCTACCTTCAGAAATTTTCGTAAGAAGGTTAAACAATACACTGACAAAAAGAAGAGGAAACAAGATCATGATCGCATTCCACAAACTGCTTCTCAACGAAAAACAAGTTTGCAATTGTAGATATTAGAGAACTACAGAAAGAATCAAGGTTTCAAGTGGAATTATGAGCAAAATCAAACTTGAAAGACTGATAAATAAAGTTTGAATTAGGGATTGTCAATGGATGGATTTTAGTAAATTGAATAGTTTTCATCAGTCCTTGTGACCTAAACAAGTACTTGATCGATTGGAATGACCATCTTTTGCATAACGGTGAAGGGAGATTTCAAGCTTATGATTCTCAGGAAAGATCATAGAGAATTTCAGAACTGCATCACAAGCACAAGCTCATCTAACTGTACTTGCGTAGCAGTCATCTGATCAAATTATCACAAGAAAATCTTATCAAATGTTAACAACAGAGAGAGAAACACAAAGGGAGTATATGAATTTTAGATAATGGATACAGTTCATAAGGCATCACTCACCGTGATCTCCCTTTCTGATCTCATATTTCTTTATCCAGCTACCCCCAATTGTCCACGCTATGAACAAGTAGCCAGACCTTCGATGCCTGTGAATTCTGGAAATTTTCCTTCCAGTTCAAGCGTGCTCCTGACTGCCCTGTAGAGCTCCAACCAGGAGGAGTATCTCCATGAGAAGTTGTCCTCCGACAGACCAGCAGAGAACGTCAAGTTGGGACTCGGTGGGCATGCAGCCGCCACCAAATCCATCATGGTGACTGGCTTGATCGGTGCTTGTGGAAAATTCAACGCCACGTTATCGACCTTGTGTTCATAGATCTTGCCGTTCCTATCCAGTTTGTACCACGACGTCCCCTGGAAAGTTCCCCGAGCCTCCCACGGCACCCTCGGCACCCCCTCCAGCTCCCACCGGATCAAGATTATGTTTTCCGACGGCTGCCATACCCGGAAAATCCGGAGCCTTATCTCTTTGAACAAAATTTTGCTGTGAAACCTCACCGCCCAGAAAATGAGTCTATAGTTCTCGATGCCATGAAAGGTATTAAGCGGATCGATGAAGACGATGTCTTCCCTGGAAAAAAACAGGTTAAACGACAAGTAAAAGCGAGAGCAGCCAGTCAAAAACCCAGCAAGATCAAATTTTTCGGTAAATTCGATGTGGAGGAGTATGGTTCGCACCGATAGATGTCGTAGTTGAGGTCGCGGGCGAAGAGGGAGGGAAGGTCATCGCGGAGAGTCCTCACGGCGAGGCCGAGGTTGAGGTAGAATTCGCTCTTGTGGCCGTTTCCGCTACCGCTGCCGCTCCCGCCGCCGGCGGCGGTGAAGGGCGGCCCGTCGGGCAGCGAGAGCGGCTTCTTCTCCTGCACGGCGTCGCGGCGGAGGGAAGGAGGGGGAAGGTCGAGCTTGGTGAACACCGCGGTGGGCGAGCAGGGGAGCCTATGGGAAGGCTTTTGCAGGCCTGGGAAAGGAGGAGAGGAGAATTTAGGAAGCAAAGCCATTTCTTCTTCCTCACTTTTCTCTCTTTCCTTGCTCTGTTTCTCTCTGCAAACTTTCTCTATCTCCCCATCGCTTGCTTTTTCTTCCTCTTTTTTTCTTCTCAAACTGATTCCATGGCCATGAGGGAGAAGAAAAATTCACACATTTATCTTGTTTGAATTTTTGTGGCTTCGAACCAAGCAACTAACAGCTTATATATTATTATATTATCCGGACAAATTTTAAAAGTCAACCATATAGAAATTCAGAAACAACAATGATTATCCAATTGCAAACGAATGTAAAAGAAGAGATTTCAGTTGTAACCATTCTGTTGTTTATCCTTAATACATAAAATTTGAAATAATATTTGCTCAAAAGTACTCATGATGCCAGCAAACAGAAGACAAATTTGGAGCAAAAACAGAAGAAAAAAACAAATTTCACAGGCCTTGTATTAATTTCTCAGCCTTGAATTTCTTTCTTCTCGTTCCAAGGGAAGGAGAGAGAGGAGGGAGGCAGGTGATGGATGAGCAAAGCACAGGGAAAGTACGAAGAAATTGGAGCCTGGCTCCTCCCTTCCCGCCATTTACACCTCCACCGAATCCTCAAAATCCCTGACAATATCAACTTACACTAGAAGACAGAAATCACTATGAAATAGTGTTCTTCGTTTTTATTAAAGAAAGCAAAATCCAATTAATTAATTGCCCATAATGAATCAGTACTCTTTATCTCTCCATTTTTTTTCTTTTTTGTTTCCTGCTCTGTACTGCTATAAATAGATGCAGCAGGGTCGTTAATGCATCCCTACACTTTACCTTTTCTCTCCTCTTCAAATCCAATCTTGCGAGCTCCGAGGCCAAAATATATATATACATATATATATTGGAGTCATAATTCGCATTGGGAGACGGGAGTTGAAGTGAAGCGAGAAGAGAGGGAATGGGGAGGGGGGAGTATGGAAGTGGAGGAGGAGGAGGAGGGGCGGCGACGGCGGTGGTGCCGGGGTGGCTGGGGCGGCTGGTGGAGGAGAGCTTCTTCGTGAGTTGCGGGGCCCACGAGAGCCGCAAGAAGAACGAGAAGAACATCTTGTGCCTCGACTGCTGCTCCAGCATCTGCCCCCACTGCGCCCCTGCACACTCCCACCACCCTCTTCTCCAGGTCTCTCTCTGCTCCAATCTCATTTACTATTATTAACACACTGATTTCATTCTTGTCTCTCTTTTTTCTTCCATTTTTTTTCCAATTTGTTTTGTATGTTTCTATGCATTTCATGATGATGAAGTGTATATATACCCTTTTGCCCTCGAGTACAGGGCGTCCTTTACCATGCAGTACTGCCATCAGAGGTGTATAATTGTCATGTTGGCTTTTTCCCCTGCTCTTCTGCTTGGTCAAATTAGTACCCATTGACTCTCAGTACTTTAACGAACTCGATCGCTCGATTTTAATTATTCACTTGAATTCTCATTCTCTGTGTTCTTTGTATTACAATTCAGGTGAGGCGGTATGTATACAATGATGTGGTTCGACTGGATGACCTTGAGAAGCTCATAGACTGCTCTTTTGTCCAGGTAATTAATTCAGAGTAATTACTTTGCTCGATCATGTCCGAACCAGTGACATTGTCTGTTGTTGTCGACAGCCCTACACCATTAACAGTGCCAAAGTAGTGTTTTTGAAGCCAAGGCCTCAATCTCGTCCTTTCAAGGGCTCAGGAAACATTTGCATGAGCTGCGACAGGATCCTCCAGGAGCCTTTCCACTTCTGTTCCCTCTCCTGCAAGGTGTGATCAAATTTCAGATATATGGGAAGTAAAACTGGAGATCGCGCGATCAGAATATGATCGAGGATGATTCGAATTAATGGATCCTGATTCAGTCAAACGAATTGGTGTGTGCAGGTGGAGCACGTACTGTCACGAGGAGAGGATTTGTCAAACATACTGTTCCGGTTCCATGACTCGGACTTGGCCTTCTCCCACTTTGAAAATCTCCGAATGGAGGGGTCGGATCTGATCGAGGAAGTGGAGAGCCGACTGGTGCCGAATTCTTCGATCCTGGAGGAGCCGATGCAGTACGACGGCAGCTCCGGGTCGAGCACCGACCGCGCCGCCGGACGGGGCCCGAGGAAGAAGAAGAGCAGCGGCGGGTTCATAGTGCTGTCGCTGAGCAGCAGAAGGAAGGGCGCTCCCCACAGATCCCCCCTCTCCTGAGTCCTGCAGATGCATGCACCATGCGCTAGCTAGCTGTAAAATCTAAGTATGTAATTTATATCTGCGATCGAGCATGTTTGTGGGGGGAGTTTTAGGGCAAAGTTGTGCTGGTTTGAATGCGGATGGAAGTGAGAGTTCATGGCTGATGAGCATTCCCTTTACTGATTAGGAGGGCACGGTGGAGATGCATGCTTCAGCTTCACACTGCATGCTCGCCAATTTTGTTTTGATGTAATGTGGAATGCACTCTTAATTCGACCAATATATATCATTTCTCTTTACCTTCCTTCTCAATATATAATACACTATTTTACCAAATTAAATTATGATACGTACGCTTGAACACCAATTCTATGCTTCTTATAAGGATTATAACATTAAATACAGTCATGTTTATATATATGCTAGTAAAGTCTTCTTTGAATTAAAAAAGCTTCAAGCATTGTTTGGATTTATTAGATCGGAGTTGCACTACTTGAGTTGACTTGTGAGGGTATTTTAGTGGAGATGTACGTACTTTAATCTTTGTTATATACAATTTAAGCATGTGTGAGAATTCTGTCTAGATTCGCTAATCCATTATATTTATTATTACTCTCATAAGGTATTACGTTAGATTTATTTTACTTTGAATTATTATGGGCGACCCTACATGTAAACTCCTCTTGTATTTGTATATTGATTACTTTTATTATTTATCTTATTTTGTTCATTTGTGATTTTAATCAAATTGTATTTTTCTTCAATAAAACAAAACCACATCTATTCTTTGTTGTCCTGACTTGTAGAAAGTACATAGCATCTGGAACGAATAGTTAAAATCATCTTCTGATATAATAATTAAGCTGACAAATTAACACTGTTCAAGATTAGCAATTTAATTAAGCCTTGACTTGTAATGTTGCATGCTTCACGTGAACTGAGTTACAGTTTACATATGTGAAGTCAGAGAGAGAGAGAGAGAGAGAGAGAAGAGGAAAGACTCAAGAGAAGAGAGCCATTGGAAATTGGAAAGGGGACCAATCGCTTTGGTTGACGCCACAACTCAACAACGACATTCCTACTCCCAAAACCCTCTGACCTATAAAACTGTCCCAGTGTATAAACTAGTAATCTATGTATTCATCTCGTACACTAGAATTAGAATACATGGCAGATTATTAAACTTTATGGAGATTATTGGAAGAATACCTCAATAATGATTAATGAAGTTGGTGCAGAATATAATTGTTCAGTATATATGTAATTCAGAGTGAGAACAGATGCAGAAGGAATATATTTATTAAACATTAATAGAATTTTAATCCTCTTCACTTTCAGCAATGAACTGCTGGGCTCCTCGATCTTTCGTACACAGACACAAAAATTCAGAATTTTTATTTTGTGTAGACCTCAAGTACTCTAGTGATTATATTTATAAAACAATGAATTATGTTTAGATTCATATTCATGTTAGACTACCTAGTAAAAGGATTTAAGGCAGTTCCATAAGACATAGGATTAGATTCATTCATATGATTAATTAACATCATTTATATGTATATATTATATCAACACTTGATTAATGCTAAAAAACTGGAATGGGACTGAACTGATGAGATCAGAATCCTTATAGCATCTGGATGGTTTATAGCTAGGATCATGGCTGTCACTTTGTACTGTTAGAAGGTCAAGTCTTATCACCCATGACTTGATGCATTTGTATTAGCATCATCTGGTCATCGGGCAGCAAGTAGTGGGTTCACCTGATCACCACCAGCTTAGTGACTCATTCCACCACTCTCCATTGTAGTTTTAGCTAGCTACTATTTCACATCAAATCACCCCTTTAACTAATCCATATAAAACATATATAATGGAAAAGAAAGGAAATCTTGGCCATGCTTTAAACTGAATCCAGGCTTCTGTGTGGTCATGTCATTTCACATAGCTTGATATATAGAAAGAATTTCAGGAAATAATAAAAAAAAAACTTTGTTATCCTTCATGTGCCAATTCATATATAATTGAGAGTTTTTTTCCTTGATGAGTCTTGTCATTTCCAGTGCTTCTGCTTGTATTTTTATGGTTGCAAAGAAAGATATAGTTTTCTAATATTAATTGAAACTTGTGCTTACTGCATGGATGCTAATTTTCAGTCTTCAGGTACATGAATACAAAAGGCTGAGGCCTCCACTTTCTTTTTCACAATAGGCAAGGAGTCACATGAGCTAGGCAACATGATGGCATCTTACACTTTACAGATTGACTATGAATCGATTCAATTAATGGTGAAAAAGACCCTCATTTTGACTGGTGTCCATGACAGCGACTCTTCCCACTTTTACTTCATGGATGCCACTGCATGCGGTACAGGTTCATGAATGGCCAGTTGCAGGGGCAACGATCAAAGGCTCAGTAACTTTTTTTTAAAATTTTTTTACTATCATTCACCTTTCAACGTTCATGCATGATCACTGCCATATGCAGAATGTGGTCCAAAGTATTCATTAGACTCACAGTATTTTTACCTAATTCATATAATTCAAGGTGTTTGTTAAAATGTACATAACAAAAGATAACCCAAGTGTGTTGGCTGGGGTTTGGGGAACATGCACCACCTGAGAGGGCACTCATGGTCATGTGATGGAGCTGAGTTAGTCTGGAGTAGCTGCTCACACTCATCCATCATATATCACTGAAAAGATAGGTGGGTGAGTTAATTTGCTGGCCATCGCCCCCCACAATGATTGGAGTGTTTAATTTGCAGACAAATTCATGTCTCATCCTTCTGCAGGCTTCCACATGCCTTCTCCCCCCACCCACCTCTCTTCATCCTTTCAACTCACTCTACACGACTTTTTGATGAACTGTTGCTTTGGCTTGGATCGATCAGCACACCTGCACAATTAATAATGATGCTGTACTGCGACTGATCCCTCTTCTAGGGCTTTTTAATTGCTCTTTCTGCGTTGCAGGAGAAATGGAAGCATGCAGGCATGTATCAGAGGTTATCAGATCCCTATCATTGTACATCATTTTGACCATTGGTCTCCCACTACAATGACTCCAAACACATTTATGCATTTACATGGAAATGGGCACGCAACCAATTCCCTCCTCTTCTTACTATTTACATTCACATCATTCCTCTCTTTTTCTCCCTATCTACGCTCGGCTTGTCCTTCTAACGATCCTAGCTATTAACTGTCGCAACGGTATGCTTTGATCTTGTCTCCCTCCCAATTAACACGCCATAAATCTTGATAAGTTAATTACTGAATTTTTCTGCCTCACGCAGTGTAACAAATTATTGCAGCGATATATGAGAACTTCAGAGTTGCAGTATGTATTATTATTATTTTATTTGCTTTCTTATTGCTAAATTCTGAAACAAGATAGATCTACATATGGAGGTAGGTGATAAAAGAAAATTTACAGTTTTGTTGTGTTACATGTATGAGAAATTAATAGTTTGTTTACAAGTTCATGTCACCTTAAGATAAAACTCTAAAAATTCTTATTACTTTACCTCTCAACCAGTAAGTTATTTAATGGAACAATAACAGCATGATATATATTCACTAAATTTAATTTACTTAAAAGAATGATTTTGAGGATATAGAAATGATAAGACTTTTCAAACTTTGGATGCTCGATGAAAATGTTTGGAATAGTAGAAAACTTTCAGAAGTGAAAAGCATTTAGTATTTTTTTTTTGTCGAAAAAGGAATTTTAATTTGAGCCAAAAGTTTGGGGAATGGGAAAGGAGCTCACAACAAGGCCCATAATTAGTTCAATCAATTCTAGGGATCGATGTTGAAGTTCAAGTTGATAGATCTTGGAAAGAAATCCATGACCAACTTGAATTGCTAATGCTACAGTTTCCTTTTTGGCCCGACCTCAAGAAAAGCAATTGGAATTATTAATTGTTTATAATTATGTCACATGGAATCACTTTTGAGCTTTATATCTACACACATAAAACCCATATATACCATATTGACGAATGGACATAATTTTCATCAAAATTCTCCATTTTCATGCTCCTCCTCATGTTGGTTTGATGCACTTTACCTAAACTAATAGAGAATTCTTAATCCACATTGAAAAAGGCATCCTGAAAGAGAATTAAACACGCATAAACAGTTATTATATATATGTGTATTTATAATAGTTAAGGATTCATAGTACATAATGGAGTGAGATATATGGAGAGTGAGTGAGGATGCATGCATTATGGATGCATAACATAGATAGATAGATAGATAGATTTGTTTATGGATTTAGTTGGAAGGACAGCGTTTGAAGCAGGTGCAGTGGCGGTGGATTTTGCCCTCGCAGTCACCTCCCTCGTAGCCCTCCGCCAAGCAGACATTGTTACAGTTGCGGTCAGACAGGCAATATCCATGGAACCTCCCACTTCGTACTCTGCAAACTCTCGCTTCTCCTAATTCTGTCATGGCATACTGTATATTGTTGACTCGTGTCCATGTGATCATATGCTATACGATCGATCAGCAATAAGTTCATGGAAGGATAAATATTATTACCAGAAGCGAAGAGGAGGAAGAGGAGCAGCGAACACAGGATTACTGTCTTCATCTCCGTACGAGGAGGATACCGATCGAGCTCGATGTAATTATTTTCTGAGACGTGGTTAGCGAATAAATAGAGGCGTGACGTGCATGGAAGTTGCAGCTCTAGTTTCGTGATGGGGATTGGTAACGCCTGGACATGTAGATGTCTGCCCACATTTCATGTGCAGCCAATCTTATCCTTGAATGAGACAAGCTTTTTGTGATTTCTGTTTGTGGGTTTCGTCTCCATCTCTAAAGTTCCTTTATTAAGCTCCTATAGCCAAATTAAGCAAAAATCTACAGACCACGTATCCGGCCCAACTTACCTGCTTCAGAGTCAGGACAGCAAGCCCACCTGGCCCAACGCCGGCCCATCGACACGTCAAAAAACACAAATTAAAGCAAGTTAATCACACGATGGAGAAACGAATTATTGTCTGATTTTCTCTCCCGTTGCAGAGAAGTATATATATAGTTTGTACAGTAATACGTCGAAGTGGAAGCATTAAAAGTAAGTGTATTTATATGTATCTAAATATTAATATTATTCAGAATATGCATGCATGCATGGCTCTTAGAGGCCAGTGAGGAATTGTATCTGCTTGAGGAGAGGAGCAAAAGCCTCCATCAGCTTCTCGCACGGATGGTTGTGTATTCCCTCGTACGTGGTCACTACAATGCTCGCGTCGTCTTTGGATTGTCGTTGGACTTGTTTCTTCACGTTGCATGTGTGATGAGTGCACCGATAGTAGCTCCTTTAAATTATCGTGCGATCGATATAAGAAAAATTCAAAGAACAACAATATTAATTAATTAGAACTAGAAGTCAGCAGCTGGGACAATTACGTACGTACCTGGGATAAGGGCTGTTCTTGACGGCTTTCTGCCCGTACTTGCGCCATCGATAGCCATCGTCGAGGATGTCGTTAGGGCTCTTGGTCCTGAACGCAAACCTCGGGCTCATCGCCTTCTTCCCCATTGTCGGCGTTGACTTGTCGTTCGACCGGCCGCCACCTCCGCCTTCTCCTTCTGCCTCATCACCCTGCAGGGACACGGCCGCAGGTGCCGCCAGCTGCTGTTCCGTCGCTGCACTCGGCAGAAGCAGCGAGGCTAACCCTAACTCCGACATGAGCAGCGGCGCTAGGGAATTATGATAAATACTCTGGTCCTGCACTTGCTGCTGCTGCTGCTGCTGCTGATCATGAGCAGATTCTGATGAGTTGTGAAATTGGGAAAGCAGCTGGAGATCGGTGCTTCTGGTTCCCCTCCGCCCATCAAAGGTTCCATGTCCGTCGATCTATAGCTAATTCACATGCATCGAGAAACAGAGGGGAACGTGACGATATATATAGAGAGAGGGAATTGAGAAAGGTTTGGGGGTTGGGGGAAGTTGGGAAGTGTCAACTGCACGCATGCATGCAAAACGGAATTAAGGAGGAGGAAAGAAGATAGACGACAATCAACGACATCCCAACAAACACATATGATCAGCTCAACTGCCCTGCCAATCTCGCTCGCTGCATCGATCGATCGAGCTTCAGGTCGACGACGTACACAAGCAAAAATTTTGTTTTTGAGATTAATGCTTTCGTCGGCAAATTGAATTTTATTTTCTGTAGTTCTAAAGATCGATATATATATTATAATTTACTCGACCCTCTTGTCAAATTGCTATTATATTAATTCTAGTGATTCATGCTTAAATATCAAGGACGAAAAATTCTAACATGACTACTGTAGACATGGATAGATTACGTCAATATGGTACTTCCTAACACGTGCATCATATCGACAGCGATTAATCCTGATGTTTTTTTCTCATATTTTTTTTTTGGCCCAGGCTTGAACTTGAAGCTACCAAATTAATTACGCATGATCAACGACGACGTCTGTTGATTAAAAAAAACATGACATTGGTGTTCACGCCTTGAAGTAATTAAATTAAGTGTATTGTATAGGGAACTTTTAAGTCGATAAGCAACAAACGTATAGCAATGAGCAAAGAGATCAATTAATTACTGAAATCGATCAAACTTGCTGAGGGAAAAAGTTGCATGGTGACAGAGTTTACGCGTGTCGTTCACCTAAAGATATCGACCGATCGATAGGCCTGGCGGCAATTATGACAATCTGATACGAAATGGCAGTTACGCAGTGAAAGTATTATATATATAACAACGTCGTTAATTGCTTTAAAAATTTATTTAAAATGTGCATCAAAATTTAATATCTTATATGTGATTCTAAATTTAAAAGGTTATATAATATAATAATCTTATATAGTCATCTTCTATGATTTATCATATTTATATACTGTAAATTTATGATGGAACTTTGTGATCTATTTTGATTATTTTAACAGAAGAAGGGTATGCAATGACATCAGAAAAGCTCATCTAATAATAAAAAGAGAAAAAATAAACTATCAAATAGAAGTCATCTTTTTTCTCATGGCGGAGGTAAATGAAATTTTTTTTGGAAGGATAATTAAGTTTTAATCTCATTCTAACTTATCCTACTTTTATGCCTTATTTACTTGGGAGGGTAGATTTAAAAATTGAGAAAAAATTTTACTATTTATTTCACCTGGAAGGATCGAATATTCATCCTTGCCATTATTTACTTGTTATCAAATAATGGACGGCTGGATTAATTTAGGGTTTAGGGGTTTATAAATCTATCCTTTGATCACTTTTTTGGTTTTTCTTTTCATCATAAAATTGGACGGAAATCCTTTCCCTCCCATCTGTTTTCTCTTCCTCTGCTGCATCTCCACCACAGACAGCATAAACCGCACCTCGAACAAACTCTTGTGTAATGGCAATCGCCTTACATGGACGCACCTAGCGGCCGCCCATTTGGTGGCTGCCGCCTCGTGCGACTTGGCTTTTTTTCTTCTTTTTTTTTTCATAATTTTTTCTTCCTTTTCCATATATTGGCTTTTTGTGGCATTCTTTTCTCTCCTTTTCTTTCTCTTTTTCCTTTCCTCCACTCGAAGGATTCTTTTTCCGTGGAAATTCCTTCCTCCATAATCAGCACCTAAAAGGAAACAAAGCATTAGTTGGCAAGAATTTATTATCAATGTTGATATCTACCTTGATAGGGTAAGAAAAGGGAATCAGGTAAAGTCAATGATCAAGCTAAAGTAAAAGTCAAAAGTCAAGACCCGATAGAGATTAAAATGCAAATTTCAACTTTATTAGCTCAACTCGAGAACTTTAGCTTCTTCATCCATTGATTCGTCATCTAAACTCCAGATGACACAACTTTCTCGACTCCTTCATCGACTCGATCATCCTGACTTCAAAGGATATATAGCCTTCTTGACTCAGTTACTCGACTAGAGGACATAGGCTCCTCAACTCAGTGATCTTGATTCCAAATAACACAACCTCCTCGATTCATTCGTCAACTTGGTCACCCTGATTCGAGGACATAGCCTCCTAAACTCAGTCATCTTGACTCCAGAGAACATAACTTCCTCGACTCGATAATCCTGACTATAGATGACATAGCCTCTTCAACTCCTTCATCGACTCAGTCACCCTGACTCCAAAAGACACAACATACTCGACCCAGTCATTCCGACTTTAGAGAACACAACCTTCTCGACTCAACTATGCACCCCCGATTTCATAGGACAACCTCCTTGACTCGGCCACATTGACTCCAAATGATGCAGACTCCACGATCCCTTCAAAACTTAGTTATCCTACAATAGTTTATTGACGATTAATATAAATATTCCTGAACATAACACCACAAGCAAGTGTAAGAATAATCATTTGAGTGTCAGACTTCATCTCCTAGATGCTCTCACTACATACACGTGACATGCAATAAATAGAGAACAAGTAACGACTGTCAAATCCAGATCACCCAATATTGCGAATGTGCAAGTACTCTTTTAGGTCAACCATATAAACCTTGGAGAAAGCAAGCAAAGGGAGAGGTGATTCTATTTTTTTCTTCCTCCATTATTACATTGTTTTTACTTTTCATAAGTTTATATCTTAATTTGAATGTTGGAATGGCCACTCCAAACTCCCTTGCACTGTTCTTAATTTTCATCGGAGTATTACAGATATCTTATCTTTGACGCCCTTCACCTCTCTAGCTAGGACCTTCAACATCACTACCTTTGCTATTCTATTTTACTGATTCACCATGCCATGATCCTCACACGGGGACATAACTCTTTCTTAATTGTAATCCTATTTAATATGAAGTAAATTCTTTTATTAAACGGCATTATTAATTTATTTTGCTGTGATAGATATTACATTAATCTAAACAAGACAACATGCTCTGATCTCGATCGAGAAATATTTTATCACATGTGGAACATGATTGGAACCTGCAATTTTCCACAAAACTCTTATGTAATTAATCAGAAGCAAAAGCCTTGTTAATTGACCCGCATGATCCATAATTTAATCAAAATTATGCACATTCAATATGTTCAACATATCGTATCACATGATACAACAAATCCACCCAAGTCATGTAACTCGTTTTTACCTTGATATCATCATTCATCAGGCAGTGAAATTAATCATGTGTTCAAAAGATCGATTGAACGGGACTGAACAAAAGATCCTCAAAAAGTATATATATAGTATCCAATTAAATCAAAAGTACGACGTCACAAAACAAGAACGATCGAGGACATTAATTAATTTCACGGTCTTCTCCGAAAAGCGATGCAATCGAAGACCTCCCCGAGGCCCTTCCTGATCTTGCTCACGGCGTTCGCGTTCGCGTTCGCCTTCGTCTTCTTCTCCGTCTCTGCCACATCTCCCCATGACACGACCATCTGCGCCATCTTCTTCTGCTTCGCCGGCGACTCCCCAGCCGAATTCTCGGAGTCGGGCAGCGCCATGGTGTGGCGATCTATGATGTGCGAGAGCGAGGCGAGCTCGGAAGAGTCGTAGAGAGGGCTCCCGCAGTCCCACACGCGCGCGGCGCCGTCGTTTGCTTCCATTCCGATCGACTGCATGCTCGATCGTTTCGGTGAGGCGGCGCTCGTGTCTCCTTGCTGTCGCGCCCGATGCTGTCAAGGGAAGCATAAAACATTGAAGAAAAGCGAGAAGAATGTGTGCTGCACTGCTAATTAATTTGATTTGGTTCGTTGAATTTGGAGGGGCGGTGCTCGGTCTTGCACGCCATGTTGTATGTATCACATGTGTGTTATGTAGTTGGAAATCTATTTCGTGGGTTGGTGGACTTCACATTTTTGTATTATGTATCTACCTACCTTAAATCCATTAATAAGATTCGGACCAGATTATAGTGTAGCTGTGTAGGACACCGCATGGGTCGCAAATTGCTCACGCGCCCATGTGTGTTGCTGTGTCAAATTTGGCGCAGGGCCAACCAGATTGAGTGGGCGAGTCAGGGTGGGAACACGACACGCGCCATGTGCGTTGCTGTGTCAAATTTGGCGCATGGGCCAGTCAGGCAGGGAAAAGGAGACGCACTATAGGTTAGTTCTCCAAAAGCTATCGAAAGATCGACCTTGGAGAAGTTACTGAATAAAAAAATGATAATAATTTTTGTGTCAGAAAATAAAAAAGTATTATTTCTTTATTCTTATTATTAAAAAGGGGTTTCTTTAATTTATCAAAAGAGTTATATAATTAATTTATTAATACGAACGATATGCACCGATCATTATTCTAATGTTGTATGTTAGTTTCCATAAATGAGATCGTGGCTATGGTCATGGCTATGGCGGAAGGCGACGGCGAAACTGCTCCCCACGTCGCTTTGCTATCGAGCCCCGGCAGTGGGCACCTGAATAAAAAAATTCAAGGTTATCTTGTACAAGCAATTTTGTGTTCATTTTACCGTGGAGAGCCTTTTGATCGTCGTTTTTGCACTCGAACACAACCGTCCCCTTGCCCATTATCTCAATGGTTGATCCATCACCAAATCTCACCTTCCAGATGATGGTTTCATCTAATTCTTGAAATTTCTCGCGATGACCAGTCATGTGGTTGCTGGCACCGTTGTCAAGGTACTAGTCGTCTTTATCTTCTCCTTTCTTAACGTTGCGATACATCGGTAGAAACCTTTCTTCACTGAGCAGAATGGTATCATGCCGCTCACGCCTAGTGTGAGACTCCTCGTGGGACACGGTCATCATTAGTGCTGGCTCTTCATCGGTGGCGCAAGTGAGGTGAGCCTCATCATCACGATGCTTGTTATAGCATTCGGACGCATAATGACCCATTTTCTCACAATTGAAACATTTTATATGTCTCCTGTCACAAGTACCACTATTGTTGCCGCTAGCTAGTGCCTCCTGCATTGTCTTGGCGCTGCGTACCACGGCCACGACCGCGCCCTCGCCCACGCCCACGCCCACGCCCACGCCCACGCCCACGCCATTTGCCACGACTAAAGTTGTTGGACCCACGCCCCTTGCCTCTTGACTAAGTGTCCACGTTGCTCCTCTTTTGTCGTATTTGTCATGCGGCATGAGTAAGTAGGAGCTCACCTTCAGTGTCATTGGTGTTGTCGCGTAATCGCAGTGTTCGTTCCTCGTACGCCTTCAGTCGCCCTATAGTCTCCTCAAATGGCATGGTCTCAAGGTCGTGGAACTGCTCAATACCGGCAACAATAGGGAAGAATTTATCAGGGACAAAATCAAGCAACTTTTTTACCAAAGAGGAATCTTCAAGCGTGGCACCAAGAGTGGAGAACTTGCTGCTCAAGGCGCTGAGTTTTTCCGCAAACTCATCAATTGTCTCGGTCTTCTTCATCCGGAGGGCGTCAAACTCGCTCTTCAACGTTTGTACGCATGTCTTCTTCACTCGATCACTACCAAGGTACCTCGTCTTGAGGCTGTCCCAGACTTCCTTCGTCGTCTTTTTTTTTGCGATCTGGAGAATGATGTCTTCGGGGATACATTGCAAGATGTATGCACGCACCTTTTTGTCTTTCTTTGCATTTATCTGGGCTCCTTCCGCTGGCTCCACCGCCTCCCAGTCTCCCTGGGCATCAAGAATCGCCACTGTCTTTATTGCCCACACAGTGTAATTGTGAGGGTTTAACATCGGATAGGGAAATGACACTCCGCCGTTCTCCTTCGCAGCAGCTTGTGGGATGCCCGACATTTTTATGGAATGGATTTTTGGGTGTTCTATACTACCAAGACTCTGATATCAATTGTTGGCTTAGAATCTATGAATAGCACCCTCGACAATCCACACACTCATACAAAAGCAAAAAAGGGAGCAATGACTTCACGAAAACTTTTTGCAATTAATAAATTTTCCATACACTTTTGGATTGTCTATATACACCACAAGTGATAAGATCTGATGTCACTTAAGCCATACAACTAATGCCACGTAAACCATAAAATTAGAAAAAGCTAAACCAAAGACTAAATTATAGAAATTATCAAGAAAATAAACGTTATAACTCAACCTATCAGGATTATTTGCTCACACATGGCTATGGCGGAAGGCGACGGCGAAACTGCTCCCCATGTCGCTTTGCTATCGAGCCCCGGCAGTGGGCACCTGATTCCCCTTGCCAAGCTAGCCGAGCTGCTCGTCCACCGCCACGGCTTCACTGTCACCTTCATTCTCTTCGCGGACCACGCCCAGTCTGCCTGTCTTCGCTCCTTCCCGGCCTCTTCCTTCTCCTCCGTCCAACTCCCTCCGGTTCCCCTCGACGACCTCCCCTCCGACGCCCAGGTGGAGACGCGCCTCGCGGCCATGGTGGAGCGCTCCGCTCCGGGCGTCCACGACGTCCTCCGCCGCCTGAAGACTACCACCCACCTCGTTGCCTACGTCATCGACATCTTCGGCACCGCCACGCTTCCAGCGGCCAAGCAGCTCGGCGTGCCGCGCTTCCTCTTCTGCACTACCAACTTCTTCGCGCTCTCCTTCCTGTTCCACCTCCCCGAGCTGGACCGGACAACGTCGTGCGAGTACCGCGACCTGCCGGAGCCTGTGGCGTTCCCGGGATGCCTCCCCCTCCGCGGGGAGGACTTTCTACAGCCGATCCAGGACCGGACCGATGACGCCTACCGCTGCGTCTTAGATATCTGCAGGGGAATCCGAGAGGTGGACTCCATCCTAGTGAACAGTTTCGTGGAGTTAGAGCCGGCGGCCTGCGAGGCTCTCAAGTCGGAACGGCCGCCTGCTATTCCGGTCGGGCCGGTGGTTACCCGTAATCGGCGCGAGGATACGGCTAAGGGAGATCACAGCTACCTGCAGTGGCTGGACTACCAACCGCGTGGCTCGGTGCTGTTCGTGTCGTTCGGGAGCGGAGGGACGCTGTCGACGGAGCAGATGCGGGAATTAGCTTTCGGTTTGGAGCAGAGCGGGCAGCGGTTCGTGTGGGTGGTTCGATGCCCGAACGATCGGGAAACAAGCGGGGCCTTCTTTCAGCTCTCCGGTTTGGGCGCCGACGACCCGCTGGCGTATCTCCCGGAAGGATTCCTCGCCCGTACACGCGGAACGGGAGTGGTGGTGCCGCTGTGGGTCCTGCAGGTGGAGTTGCTGGCCCACCCCGCCACCGGCGGGTTCCTCTCCCATTGCGGCTGGAACTCGACGCTGGAGAGCGTCGCGCACGGCGTGCCCATGATAGCGTGGCCTCTGTACGCGGAGCAGCGGGTGAACGCGGTGCTGCTGTCGGAGGGCGCCGGTGTGGCTCTGCGACCCAAGAAGAGGACCGGGTTGGTGGGGAGGGAGACAGTGGCGGAGGTGGTGAAGGAGCTGTTTGAGGGGGAGGAAGGGAAGAGAGTTAGGGAGAAGGTGCAGCAGCTCAAGGAAGCGGCGGCGCGGGCGGCGGAGAGCGAGGACGGGTCTTCCTACAAGGCTCTCGCCGATGTCGTCAAGAAATGGAAGAACGGCACCGACACTGTTGTTGACGCTTGAAAAGCTTGCAAGAAGAAGACACCTATCTTGTTGGAATGATACTTGTGTGCGCTTTGTCTTCTTCTAATAATTACCGTGAAAAACGACAACTGCCCCTTTAAAAAGCTGCATTTAATTTCCTTCCGCTTTATTCGGTAGAAAATGAAATCTGTCATATCGCGGTATTATTAAACAAATAAATTAAAAAATTATAATTGATTATCTGACCTCGTCAGAATTCAAACTTTTATCTTTTTTACTAATCAACTCAAATTATACCATGGAGATATTTAATTTCCTTCCCCAACCATCATATCAGAGTTATTGCTTCTGCAAATACTTTCATCTCGATATTAAAATTGATAAATATAACTGTTAAATGTAATTTTTTTTCATAAAATATCATCACTATACAAGTAATTCGTTTTTTCTTATAAAATGCAAACATTTATAAGAATTCAGCATCCAACAATTTGAAATGAAATATTCACACGTATTTGATGAATATAGTGGATTTATTAAAATTGATGTAAGATCTAATAATTTTTTTGAAAATAGAAAATACCATTTTAACATGAACGATGATCTATTAATGCTGTTCTGTTCCTAAAAGTTTATCTTAATTTTAACTGTTCAAAATACATACGATTTATACAAAATCATCGATTTACGATTCTATTTATTATTGTGCAAAATAATTTATAATTATAATTATTATTAAATATTTTAAATTTATAAAAAATTAACGGTCGGAATCAATCTGTTCATCCGATTATAAATGCAAATCAAATATATATCAAATAAATTATATATTTTAATTAATTTTATAAGTTGAATAATAATTTTTAATATATAAAATAATAACTTATATATATATATATATATATATATATATATATATATATATATATATATAGCTGATTTACTGTGCTATTATGGATGCATACTTATTACTTCAACAAAAAATGGAATTCACTTGCCCATTATAAAGAGGGCATTGTTAATTCAGTTTCATCGGAATTTGACTCTTGTTTATTTTAATAAATCTGTCTCGTACTAACCAACTCAGTTATACCCTTAAGGCATAGATGCATGCTCATGTGTGCGACTGAGAAGGTGCACACACGTGACAATTAACGATTAATATTATCATATAGGCGTGTCACGTGCCGAGTAATGATAGATAGCATGAAAATTGTAGCATGACACACTCAATGCAAGTGAGTCCCATTGACATGCATAGATGTGGGTCCCACTGCATGTCAATGAGACCCACTTGCATTGAGTGTGTCCTGCTACATTCATACTACAATTTTTCATGCTATCTATCATTACTCATATATATACGAGTTTGATATCCTGCGCGAACGAAAAAACGCGACCCATGCGCACGCGATCCCGGCCGTCCATCGCGAAAAATCCAGGCCGTTTATTAAAAAAAACACTGTAGCTTCTCTGCGTCGTCGGCGTTCTCGCCGCTGCCGCTCCCCCGTCCGCCCACCGCCGGCCACCGGACCGGCGGCGATGGATGCGCAACTCACCGGCGGCGGACTGGTGGCCAGATTCCGGCCGAATTTCGGTCGGAATCGACCAACAGCTACTGTTGGCCGATTTCGGCCGAAATCTGTCGGATTCCGGCCGAATCACGGCCGGAGACCGACCGCGGTTGACGCGCCCGGCGCCGGCACGTCGACCGCGGCCGATCTCCGGCCACGATTCGGCCATAATCCGACTGATTTCCGGGCGACAGTGGACGTTGGGCACTGTCCTGTTTCCGGCCGGATTCCGGCCGGAATCCGATGCCGGAATGTGCGCCGGCGAGTTGCGCATCCTACGGTCCGGGTCCGGTGGCCGGCGGTGATCGGACGGCGACGCGACGACGGCGGAAGTGGGCGGGGGTCGGCGGTCGCGCACGGATCGCGTAGGGATGAGTCGCGCGGGATATCAAACCTCCATATATATATATATATATATATATATATATATATATATATAAATTTTATTATTAAATAAATTATATTTCCTTTTATCACGAGTTATTTATGGAGGTTAAATAATTTTTATCATATAAATTATTGATAGTTTTTATAAATTCAATATTAAATAAATAAAATAAAACATAATTACAAAAATTAAATAAGATTAATAAATTTAATAAACTAATAATAGAATAGTCTCACGTAAATAATTCAAGATCATATATTATAAAATTAATTTTAATAGTAGTTCCATATTAACAAAATTGAAGAGGAATAAATTAAAAAATTAGTTTCAATAGGAAAGATAGAATAACTCCATATCAAAAATTTTAAAATAAATAGATTAAAATATTAATCTAAATAAAAAAGTAGAATAAATTAATTAAATAATATCGAAACATATCATTAATATTATTAAAATATTGTAAACATATTAAATAAAAACCTATAATAAAAAATTTTAAAATATAAATTTGTTTAATGAAGAAATCTTGTACTATGCATATTAGATTTTTTGAAGAGGCATTGCTTCTTGATTTCATGGTTATGGATGTGCAGACGGCAACAAAGGCATTAACAAAAGAGGCAATTGCAATGACTGAGAAGAAGATGAACACGAGGTTCGGGATTCTCATAAATCAGAATGACAGAACCTTTTTCAGGCAAATGTGCAATCTTATTTAAAACACACAGACTTCACATTTTATCGTCTTGTATTGTATTTAACACAATTTTTTAGTTTTTTTTTTATGAATAACCATTGCATTGTATTTCTTATAATTCGATCAGGCATGAACCAAGGTTAGTTGTTGACTATCAAGCACAAAATTTTGAATTATTTCATGATTTTTGTCTAAAATCGTTTATTTTCTCGGTAAATGTTTCCAACCGTAGGTTTTGCTGAGAATCCACGTGTTCGAATCCCCTGGGATTGGATCATCTCTGCCTTCATCACTAGAGGGTTCTTAACCCAAACCAAACCAACAGTTGAAGTCTCTCCGACCGGCGTGCGCCGAGAAGACTCGTCAGTCGTCACTCGCTCGGCGACCCGCTCCCCGGTCGCCGTTGCCAAAGAGGAGCCGTCCATTGAAAAGGAGAATCGCACTCTCGAGCAAATCTGTTGCTCTTCCCCGTCTACGCCGAAACTGAGATCTGGCGACGTTGGCGGATCAGTCTCCAACAGGAACCGGTCAGCATTGAAATCGGATAGAAGAATCGCAGGCTAAGCGGTGGAATGCTATAGTGATTTGTCATCCTCGGCCGGATCTGATGGCGGCGTCTTCTTCGGCGAAGATCTTCGAATACTTCGTGGTGTGCGGGATCGGGCCGGAGATCGTGACCCTGGAGGGGAACAAGGGGTTCCAGGGAATGGAGGTCATGTACATGCCTTCCCTCCTCGACCAGTACCCTTCTCCCAACCAGTCTCTCTATCCTCCCCCTCCGCCGCAGCTGTCGACCGTAAGTTTACTCCGACCCTTTCTTCCCGCTAGCTTCTCTTTGCATCTCCTTGATTTAACTTATTAAAAGTGAGAAATTGACCAATAGACTAGTTAGACTGTCTTTATATGATGTTGGAACATGAATTTGGTATATTAAGGCCACAGGATTTTGATGCAATTCTTATCGAATTATAGAAACACCTCATGAGATTATAGTAAGTGGTTATTTTTTGCTATTGTTTTCATGTGTTTTTTTTTGTAATATTATCAATCAGACTACTGGCTACATCATTTGGCATTTAAAAATTGAGTTATATGAATCTGACTAGGTTTATTTTGATTTTGACCACAATGGCAACTCACATATGTACTTTCCCTTGTATTGGCTTTGTTGAAGTTGGATTGTTAAAGTTGAGCTTGTTCATAAGTTCTTGGCAAAGATCGCTATTTTGTATGTGCTCATTCTTCATGGCAAAAACTAAATAGTAAATACTATGTTTCAATTCGTAATTGTCACGAGGGACGTTACTTTTAAGTATCAAAAATAAATATATTGTGCAATTAAAAAATTATCAAGGGATTTGCTACAAAAATCAATTTAACTTCATTTAACTCCACTAAATAAATTCACCTTAATTTAGGCCCTTTAGAACGCTGGATTTGATTCTCCAACATTCAATTACTCTGGGGTTGTGTCTTTACAGGAGCCAGGATTCTTGATTTTTGCTTAGTTGCCAATTTATTATGATATCCAATATTACTTATGATGTCCTAGTTTCTTCTCATCAGCTACTACGAGATGGTAGAGTACCTACCATATGTTGGTGATGACTGAATCTTATAGATTGCTGTCCTTTAGTTAGACGTTAGTTTTTTCATGTGACATTCCATGATTGTATATAAGCACATAAGTATTAGTATTCATGTTAACTCCATCACAATTTTCTGTTGAACAAGTATTTTTCGTTCTTCTCATGATGAGCTACTATTGCAGTGCGTTCTACCTGCAGGGGTGGAATTCTATACTTCAGGATTTAACTCTGATGATGTTGCAACTTATCCTCGGAGTTATCCAATTGTTTTAACAGGTACTTTATAGCCTAGTTAATTTGACACTAGGAGAAACATTGAATGGTTTACACGGTGTTATTTTTACAGCTTAAATCTACACTGGTAAATGTGTTCAGCACTTTGACATCGGGCAAATCTCTATTCATTTATGTCTGCTCATAGAAATTTGTATATTGTTGTCAAATTGTCTAAGCAGATATAGCTTATGACTCCATAATCTTCTAGCCCTAGGGCATGGATAAATAGATCACCTATGGAACATGCTTAGTTCCAAATTATTATTAATAAAACCAATCAAGACCAATTCACCTTATGAGTTTCTTGTGTGTATGGGGTCCAGTAAGATGTAAATCTCCATGTCAAGCAGAAAACAAACTATTTTCTCACTTAAACCTTGGTTACCAAAGTTGCAAAGGAGCAACATTTATTAATATTCATACATTTCTAATGTTGAGATATTCAGGTGTCAATATTTAACTTCTCCAAAAGGTTTCAATTCTATAGTTACTGACCCTGACCTTACCTTTGGGGCTATGGATCTTGTTGTGCATAAGCCAAAAGATACTCCTATTAACATGATTCACATTAAAACCTATTGATCGACACCAAGTTAGCAATGCATCCAGATTAATTAAATGCAATTAATAACCCTGGTAAGCATACTAGCTCAAGACTTGAATCTTTCTTCATTTTAACCTGATTAACTTGAAATGTTTTTAGTGTCACGTCCATTGAATACTGACCAAATATATTAGTTGAATAATTTGTAAATTTTGTTGTGCCCATTATAATATGTTGAAGCTGAGTGGAGCCTAGTCGATCCTAGCATGACTTGCCATTTTAAAGGGAGGGGGGACCAATTAACATAAGCACACAAGAATACCGATAATGGCCACACTTTGCCATGTGAAACTATGAATGGAGCAATCTTCTTTCATTTGGTCTCCTCTTGCCCCAGATTGAGAGGTATAGTTTAGGACTCTAATATCATGTCGAAGCAAGGCTAAGTCAAATTTATCCCGAAATGCCTGATCTCTTTGTGAGGGGATGCTCCACATAAGCATCTAAAGGACCCCTATACTGCTCATATGAGACTGTGGTGTGGTATCCATGCTTGAACGCTACCCTCCATCACTAGCATCAACAAACCTCCTCATGCCCAGTTATAGGTTCTCACACACTCTAATACTATGTTAGAGTCAGACATGGCCTAATTCATCCCAAAATGACAAATCATTTGTGAATCTGGTCATGTTCTTAATCTAACTGTATTTAGGATGTTCAACCTGAACTCTCGATCCTCAACCCTTGTCACAGATGTTCTCATCTCATTTCACTTTACCATCATCTTTCCATTGTTGCACCTGCCCTTTTGACTCCTCTACCCATGATTAATGTTAGATCTTCAAACATAACTACTTCATGAGTTATCTCTCCTACTAGCTCAGACTTGCTATTTCTTCAATAATACAGTCATTATTTGGACCTACGCACCTCCATGGTAAAACTCCTTCATGTTAATAAATGTATGGGGGTGGAAGATAAAAAATACTGCTATTTGGAGCTAGAAACTAGGTGTAGATGTAGTTTGTATAGATGATCAAATGAGACAAAAATAGGTGAGATAGTATGAATCATATTCAATGACAACTAATAGGATCTGTAGTTAGAGAAGCTAAATCACTTAGATGTGAAGGTGTAGGAAATAGAGAGAAACAAAAGAAATCTCTGGGTAACTAAATTAGAAGTTACTTATTGTGACTTGAATTAAAGAAATCTAGGGATACAGCATTGCATAGAGGTCAATGGAGGGTAAAATTCATATAGCCGATCCCAAGTTGGGATCTAATACATTTCAGTGATGATATTATTAGTTTGTTTGTTGTGCTGTATAAATTTGTCTATGCATAGGGAGAATTAACAATTTTCCTTTTAAGACGGCATGACGTACCCCCCCAATTTATATTCATGCTCACTTTTGCATAGAGAAATTTATTTTATGAAAAATTTATGAAATAGAAGGTCAATTCATTTAATCAGTTGAATTATATTTTGTTTTTCCCAAGAAATTTTCTTTTTTATGATTATTGCAATGTATTTCTGCACTAAACTCAAGGGGACATGTGATTGAAGAGGTTACCAAGTTTTTAGGCTCTCTCATATGGAGATCTGTCATTTTGTTTCCATTTTCTGTCCCAATCTAAAAATAATAGAGTTGGTGAATGCAGTTGATATATGGCATAGTATTTTGCCATATCATAAACTAAGAAGATTATTTTCTAATATTTAATTTAATCAAATTAATCAACTTAATCTCCATACCATTTACTCCAAACTAACAAACACTTTTGTTAGGAAGTTCATCTTTAACAATTTTAGTCAAAATTTAATTTTTTAAATTTTCATTTGCTTCCTCAAAATTGTTTGCGGAAGTTGTGCCCTTTAATGAGACTTGTATTAATTGATTAGGAATATTTTGTCGGCACCTATTGATGGCAAAATAAAAATGTTTGCTTCTATCTTGATATACCATCTTTAAAGAATTGCATCAGAAGAGTTTTTGTTTAGTGCTTTGACATTGATTTCAATTGCAGAGGGGGATGGGTCCAAAATTTATGTTGCATGCATTGCATTCCGTGATCTGGTCTGCGACGATATTATTGAAGCATATAAGATACCTGCAAATTCATTTGCCGACAAATGCATTTGTCTTGTATCTCGCTTTCCCAGTTTTCAGGTTCTCAAGGATGCATTGGAGGAGCTGTTCATTCTCTGCTTTTCTTCTGCTGGCTGCAGGTAAGTTATTTATGTAACATAAGAATCCAACTCATTTTTATAGTTGATTTGGGGACTTGTTGGATATAGGGATTTTGAAGTGCATATGCTACTCATATTCTTTGTTTCTTTAACAATATCTTGTCAAAATTTCAGCAAGCCATTATGGGATGTAATAGCTGATATGGTATCTAATGTTCCTTTACCTACACCTGGAAAAGATCGAGTTTTATTTGCTATTGAAAATTGTCTTCTTTGTGTGGAAACACCACCAAAGGAAGGGCTTCCTCATGCAGATGTATATATCTTGCTTTTGCTGTCATGGGATTTTTTTTTGTTGTTTCATTCACTTTCGTGGATATTGTTTAAAATCAAGGTGTTGATATTGATGTAGCTATTTCATCATGTGCAGATTTCATTTCAACCTTTGGTACAGTGCATGGATGTGGATAACCTGATTCAACTTTTTACGGCTGTGCTTCTTGAAAGAAGAATATTACTTCGAGCAAATAAGTAATAATCATACTTGGTTTTCCTTACTATGTGTTCTTTTTAGTTATAGTTCTGTTGAAAATAGTTTCTTCGGTCTTCAAATAATACACAATGAGATTCTCGATATAAAAATTTTAGTCTAAGCTTTCTTCACAAGCATGAAAGCTTTATCTGTTTTCCATTGTTATAGATTTACCATTTAGTTCTAGAAAACATGAAATAGCTTTATCTGTTTGTGCCATTGTTATAGATTTACCAATTAGTTCTAGACTAGGAACTCCAGTGATGGGTTTCCACTGCAACATTGCATTCACTTGATCAATAAACTGTGTATTTTTGGCTTCATTGTGTTTCCTTGCGCCATTTATATGCTTTTTTTTTTTTTTTTTTTGCTTTTCTAGGTCCCAAGTGCCTTTTGAGGAGACCTATCTGCTGATTGTCTTCATATATATTAGGTAGAGGTGACTATCTACAGTGATTGATTCCTAGAGAAGATGCCTTAACTTCACCTTTTTGTCACATGTATTCTTCTTCTTGCTAGTTCACTTCTTTGCTGCAATGTGAGTTCTCTATCACATTCTATCTCAATGCTTCCTCTGCAACATTGCCTTGATTTTTTCCCCCTGTTGTAGCATCCCTGTGACTGCCTATCTTTGTTTGCATATTGTACTCTACGAGTTCTCCCAGCCTTGAGTTCTCCGTCATATTCTTGAATTGAAAACTCCCTACAGATCTTTGCTGATCACAACCCTTCCCTTCTGATTCCTAAAGCTTTTGCATCCATCTCCTCACAGCACGTTTGATAGCAGTTGTCTTCTTCCTTCCATCTTCTTCATTGCAAGTGCACTCCACCATTCTGCAACGTGAGTTTTTACTTTATATCTTCGAACAGAATCCTCTTCCAGTTGATCTTCATTAATCAAATTCCTCTTTTTAACTCACCTTGTCATAGCATTCCTGATCTCCTCACAGAATGGCTTTCAACACCTCCTCCATCTTGGTTCCTTGATTTGCTGAAGATCGCCTCCCATCGCTTGTGCACCTGATCTGAACCTCTTTCGAGTCATTTACTAAGGGCTGTCGATATTGAGTTGTTTGACTACTTCACATTCTCTTCTTCTACAGCCTTCTTAAATTTTTTTGACTCTATGAAATGAATATCACCATGGAGAAGCTAAATGAAAAAATTTAGACATTCTCTTATTCTACTTGTCATTCTCATGAGCATGCTGTGTGCCTCCACTACAACTACATACCTTTTGAACTATGCAAGATTGATTTTACCCTTGCTATTCTTGCTCCAAGAGTGGGCTGTTGATAGAGGGAGTGGTCATAGTAGTCATGGAAGAGATGGAGGGACCAAAGTCAGCCCAAGTGCACTTATAGTAAAAAGAAAGACTAATATACTCTACATGCTTTTTTATAATAACAGGAATACACTCCACGAAAATCTTTTAGGCAATCAGCTTCCAGTACTACACCAAATACAGTTTACTAGTTGTAGAGTATCCATATTAAAGTTACAAGCTTCTGAGAGTGCATCATTGTGATTTCAACCTATGACGACCTTACTGAAAAAGTTTATTTGAAGTAACGTCTGATCAAATGTTAGTTAGATGGGAAGAAGGGAGTAAAATATGCAAACTTAAATAAATCCATCTCAATACCCCCTCATTTTTAATTCCATTATTTGAGATAAGGGCAGCCCGGTGCATGAAGCTCCCGCCATGCGGGGTCCGGGAAAGGATCCATTGTACGCAGCCTTACCTTGCCTTTGGCAAGAGGCTGTTTCCAGGATTTGAACCCGTGACCTCTAGGTCACATGGCAGCAACCTTACCGTTGCGCCAAGGCTCCCCTTCATTATTTGAGATAATTGCTAAAAATAAAAAATCTAACTATTAAAGGATTAATGAGTAAAACCCATTGATCTAGGTACACTATCACATGTCGAAACATGTCAAGTATTGGTAGGGCATATGCTACCATAGAAATTTAATTCAATTAACTGTCTAGTTATTATATTCTTATGTTTAGAAGCAAATAAACTAAATGGAAAGTGGAAGAGTGGAAGGGAATTAAAAGAGTAAAACTTATTTAAATTAAACTCTACATGTTTAAATATATGCCGACGAGTGCCAAGTCTTGGCATTATACACTGCTGAAACTATATTATTCTGGCCAGTCACCAAAACACTAGCACAAGACTATCTTTAAGTTGGAACCAAGTCATTATGTCAACCAGTTGACATAGAAATTGTGATGCTGACATTTGTTGCTGATGTTGCCTAAATGTATATAGGTTGACGAAGGTTTGTGTTGGGTTAGTTGGTTGGTTAGAAGTCATGTTGTTACATTATTGGAGTATTTGACTAGATAAAGTACATGGCTGTCATCTGTGCTATAGCATTCTCAAAGTTTGTTCCTTTTAACTTTTGCAGGTATTCACTATTAACTCTAGTGTCGGAAGCAATTTGCCATTTGATATATCCTTTTAGATGGCAGGTGAGGCATACGTGACATTACTTCTCCTTTTTCTTTTATATAAGAAAAACTTTATTGACTTGTAACAAGTTAGTTGAGAGACTTTTTTGTGTGGCACTGAACTTCTAATCATATATTTATTCTATTTTAATTAACTTTTTAAAATTTTTTCTATTATTGCTCATTCCTAGCTTTCTCTAAAATTTTATTCTTTTTCATGTTGTAGCATGTCTATATTCCACTACTTTTCTTTAGTGGAGTAGACTACATTGATGCTCCTACACCATATATGATGGGACTTCATTCAGGTGTTGACACATCTTCTTTGTCGATGGACGGTGTAAGTTTTGCACGAGCCAACATTTTTTCCTTCCTTCTTGAAACCTTTAATTGATGCAAGTATGTGTTCTTTCAATTTTCTAGGTTATTCTACCTAGAAACTCGTCATTTAGAGTTTGAACACGAGAGTTTTGTTTTGGTCGAACCTTCACATGATTAGGGTTTCATTGTATGTTCATATAACATAGGGTTTGTAAATTGTGTGATATTTGTAGAAATTCTTTTTTATTGTGCTCATATTTCGCACAGGTTTTTTAATCTAGTTAAAAAGATTCAGATTACTTGTTTGTTATTAGATGATTATTTTGTATGAGCTCACTGTTTTCATGTTATCAGCATGAGATTATTTGCGATACAGAAATTATTATTCAGTAGCATATTGAACTTTGATTATTTCATATGTGCTGATGTTGATGTCTGGTGTAAAATCTTATTAACATGCAAAATTCAGAACGAATAAATCCATGATTATAACTGATAAATAAATACATGATTATGTTGTATAATACTGATGCAGATTAGGGAAAATAACATTTATTTAAATTTTGAATTGCAATTGAATTTTGAGTAATTAGTTTTTTTTTTGATTTGGTAACACTATATAGTAGGGATTATTGTGGTTCTGAATTAGTGATATTTCTTTCCTGATTTGGTTAGAATTGAGTGTATCAAAAAGTTCTCATTTCTATGTATTTTGCAACTTTTGAATTTATTCTATGGGTTGTCTGGGTGACAAAGTTATTGATTTTTCTTTTTCAATTTCATTAATGCTCTATGTGATTTAAGAGTTTGATTTACTATTGAATCAATTTGACAGTGTTCTTGTGCTACATCATTTTGTGCTGCATCAATTTAGTATTGGAATGTTCTTGTATTTCATTAAATATTGCATCCTAAAAGTGCAGATTGCAGAAGCCCAAGGAGGCCTTTTTGGGCCTGAGATCCTTAGGCACATAGTTGAAAGATTGCTCGGATCATTAAGCCTGTCTGAGAGTCTCACATAACCATGAATTAGAGGGGGGGGGGGGGGGGGGGGTAGGTGAATCTTATTATTCTTTCATGCCCCATCACACCTGGTCAAGTTGTTAGCTAGTTATTTTACCATGTGGCCTCTTGGATCACTTAATTGTATGGCCAAATACAAAAGCTACCCAAACTCCATTGTGACATTTGGCTAAATATTTTGCCAATCTGATCTCCTTGATAGCCTACTTGGTAATAAAATCCTATCTAATTCCCCTTTGAGCTACTTGGTCCGACTTAATTCTGTTTGTTTCCTAAAAATATTTGTTATGAAACAAACAGAGCCCTAATCTTTATCATGATCAATTGAGCTCAAAGTGCTTGGATAATATATGCCTCCAATTGAGCTGATCTTGTTGAGTCACTTAAGTTGACATCAAATCCAAATATTGGAAAGCATGAATAGATCCCATTAGGCCATCCATTAAGCCAGTTCAGAACCCAAAATGGTTCTCACATGATTTTACTTGAATTCATAGTCTTAAACTAGCTTTGGATCTTTCTGAGCCCTTTAGTTGTATTCTAAACCTGCTTAGTTCCCATTGCGACATTCAATAATTTTCAGAACATAAAATTCCACTAGAATGTGTTAAATTAATTAACTAAGTCATTTGGATTCCTTTTGGCTCATCCACTCAAGTGTGCTTAGTACACTTTTGAAGCAAAACATGAAATCCTAAAATATGTTCCCAAAGTTGATTGCTTAATGAGTGCAGTTATCATTATTTTTCACCAAGTTTAATGTCTTATGCTTATTAAGCACTTAAATGGAGATAGCCTAAGCAATTAGACAAATAATGGAAAGGGTTTGCACTTATTAGGTTCGGTTTCCTCATAATTGTAAACACTATCATTTAGGATGGATTATTAGGATTGATCTTGTAACTGGAGGTATCATTCAGTTTACGACTTGGATTAACTTAGGTTGCGTGCGATTGTTTGTTCTACAGGAGTCATCTTATTCCATACCCTATATGAGATCATTGGATTACTCGAAAGTGAGATATTGCATCTTATCCTAATCCCTAGCTGAGTATATTGAATCACTCGTTTTGAAGTTATCCTATTATCTTACCAGAATTTTTGTTATCCATTCTACTCATCTCACAATGGCTAACAAAATCGCAGAAATCTTACCTCAAACATTCTCTTGTTTAGTTTTTGTTGACACCACTATGCCTATTTCAGAAATGCTTCATGTTGCCATTTTGACCTGTCTGTGCTGAAATTTACTTCGAAAGATACTGCTCCACCATTAAATGTTTATAAGTTCCTTAAATGTTGATTTCTCAAGAGAAATAAATGATGTATTGAAGGAAATGTGGTCATAATATAAGTTTGTTATCTCCATTTAAATGGGTCCTTGTTGCAGTTACCTTCAATGATCTTTATAGTTTATAGGATAGATTGCTTTAATACCATTGTAAATAATAAACCTTATTTTAATGTTTTCCATCTGCAGGTAGTTGTTGTGGATCTTGACTACAATCGCATTACCACATCAGAAGAAATACCTCCAATACCAGAGCCTGAACTAAGTTTCTTACGTGGTGAGATATTAAAGCTGCTACACCCAAATGTCACATGGATAGATCACTTGAAGATCAATTTTGGTAGTATGTCAGAGCAGTATATTAAGTGTGGCAACAAACCCTGGGGAGAGGAGCATAACTTTCAACTTAGGTGATCTTCTATTTCTTACAGTATTGTACTGGGCATTTCATTTTAGCACCTTATATTTCCCTACTTGGATGTCACGATCTTAATTACCTATTGAATCTGGTGGATTGTTTTTGCAAATTTGATCGCTCCATTGATGTTCTCTAATGGAAATATTCGCGGATGCATCTTTTTTTGCAAATTTTTAGTTGGCCATTTGACGCACCCTCATGGAACAAACAACCAACAACCAACAACCAAGCCTTATCCTACGAGATGTGGTTGGCTATATGGATCTTTATACACCATCAGGCTCTATCCCCTACTATATCATCATTTATATTTAAATAATTTTTATATCATCAGGATCTTTATACACTTATCCTATGAGTGTTTTATGGCACCCTCATGGAAATATTCTTATATTTTTAGATTTGCATTTTTTTTAAGATGTTGAAAAAGAAGCGTCATAGCTCAAAAAGAAAAACCCATTTTTTTGTAAAACACGTGATACTATCTGAATGTGAAAGTAATTTGCACATTCTATGTATCAGTTGTAACTCTGATAATTTAACTGCAGAAAATTTGAGTGCTATTTATTTTTATTTTGTATTTTATATGTAAACTGACTTGAAAAAAACCTGATACAATCTGAATGTGAAAGTAATATGTGCATATGTATCAATTCTAGTCAGATAATTGAATTGCAGAGAATTTGAATTCTAGTTATATTGAAATTTTTTTGCAGGTTAATCATTGATCCATTCTCTTAAAATTACCAGTAGTTGAACTATCTGCAAAGAAACTATATGCATGTGTTGGTTTATGATTAGTAGAGATGCTGATATGCTTAAGTTGTTAGGAACTTTATTATGTGTGATGCCTTATACTAGTAGATATTAGAAATTATATTTTGATTGATTTTTTATAATTGAACTTGTTATTTGACCAGTGAAGATCCATTATTTGAAGTGTATTTTTGCACAAGTCAGTTAAAACAAGTCTTATAAACAAAAAATCTTTCAAATGCAGATAGAAGTTGAAAGGAAATGATACTTTTAGTCGTTATCACTTCTTGGCTGTCATGTTAATCATCAAAAGGTCAAAATTTTCATAAACAAGAGTCACTTCAATTTATATGGTTTTGATAGAGTTACCTTGTGGTATGTAGTATGTACTATGCCATGACACTGTAAATCTTAAGCAAATGACACCTAACAAATATTGTACATTTGGGTTTAAGAATATTTCCTATGGATGTGGCATGATGGTTTAATATTTCTTTGGATCATGGGAGGAACAGATTGCTGCTTTTAAGTACTTCATCATGCTGTTGGATAGAAAAAGTTTCTGTTGGTTCAACTGGTGCAGGTTTAACAGGTTATTTGTATGTAAAACTATTAGAAAGTAAAACTATCTTTCCTTTAATTGGAGATTACATATAAGTTCTACAACTTTATAACAAGGGTGTTGTCTGTATTTCAAAATTTACATGTACCTAGCTATCTGTAACGTGAAGTAGGTAATCATTTTCTGTTCTTGCTTCTCTTTCTCATACACTTTTTCTGTTTATATGTGAATTAAAAGTTTCTGTTCTAATTTTTTAGAGGATAAGGACATACTAATAGCATGTAATCTCTAGTAATTTTAACCTGTCCATGTGGCTAGCTATCAGTGACGTGAAGTTCTGTAATCATTTTCCTGTTTTGCTTCTCTCTCACACATACTTTTTTTGTGTGTAAATTTCTGTTTAGTTTTTTAGAGGATAATAACATACTAATGACATGTAATCTTTCTGGTATTTTTAACCTCTCCATGTGGCTGTTTGAATGATCTTCTCAAAAATATAATTGTGCAGATTGATATTTTTAAGGTTTTTGGCATTGCTCCTAAGTGGATATCGTAATTTCATTGTAAGTTACTCTTAAAATTGTTTTATAAATGTATTTGTACGCATCAACAAACTTCCTCAGGTCCTAGTATCATTGATTTCCAGGAACCAACTACAAACGTGTTCAATTCTCAAGCATTTTTGAAGAAATGTTCTCGCGCTACTGGTGAACCTATTGAATCAATGTTAATGGTATAATTTTTGTTTCTATGTGCACTTACTGCTAAATTCTACTATCTTGGATTATTTTAAATTTGCTCATTTTGAATTTAGTTTGATTGTTCGTGTTATATTCTTATTTAAATTTAATTTCCAAATAATTGCACTTTTATTATCAACTTAATGGTGCTATTTGTTTGATGGGATATAAAATTTTCATATTGAATTACATCTTGATGCATTGCAGTTCCTTCTACTAAATTGTCAAGCATCACTAAGATTGAAATGTTTGTTAATGTGAATTTTTTTATTAATTACTATGTATTTTAAGACTACAAATTTTGTTCAACAAAACACACTCTTCTTTTTAGCACAACAACAATGCTATTTTTTTTTAAGAATATTTAAGATTTATAAAAGTGTGTATCGGCATGCAGTTTAGAATTTAGATCATATTTATATGCAAGTCATTATGTTGGTGCATATTCATCCATTATTAGCAAACTTGTGGGCATCAATTGTACCCATAGAGAAGTAATTAAATAACTATTGTATTGGCTATGGGTGAAATCTGTAATGCCCAAGTTTAGAATGGTCTCCAGACATATGGAGTTGATGCTCTATCATACTTCTGAGTGGTTCATTTGCATTCTTCTTATCCTGTCAGATGACTCAGTTCTTAGAGTCGCAAGGTTTTATGGACTATTTGGAAAGATGTATCATGTCAGAGGAAAGCGGCAATAATCTACTGGACAAATTACAAGATGCCACAGGGAGGGGTCAGGACCCTATTTCAATTTTTCCATCACCATCTTCAGAATTTGAGATCACTACTGTATCAGTGACTGAAGTTGAAGTTTCAGGTACCTGTCACGTCCATATAATGTTCCATTCAAATTAATTACAATATTTCCAGGTTTGAACGCACACTAAATTTTATATTGTTGATTACTATTTGATTAAAGGATTATGCTGGGGTGGTAACTTTGATCTTTTCCTCCGCTGTTGAACTCTGTTTCTTTTGTCTCTCAGAGCCGGGTTCTAGGCACTGCTATAAGCGGTTTCCTTCAACAATTAGAACAGAAGAGCAAGAAGAGAAGCGCAGGTCAATTCTGGCATTGGCAAACTCTGCTCATTCTGGGAGGCACACTATTAGGTGAAGCTTCATTTTTATTGCATCTCCAATTAAACTATGTCTTGAAAGTGTGGCATTTTTGTTTTACCTGCCAAAATATGAGATTTAAAAAGCTTTTTCAGGGATGTCTTATTCTCTTCTTAGACTTAACTTTCTGTTTTCATGTTTCCAGTTCTCCAGTGGTAGCCAATGGTGATCCAAAAGCAGAAAGTTTAAGTTCAATGGAGAGAGCTGTAAGTTCTCTGCAATCATCTTGGGGCAAGGATTCTATATAAGCATCAGTAAAGTCGCTGACCAATCTTTTGGGTTGTTATTTTCAGGCCGAGAGAGACAGGATGGTCTTAGATATAAAAGTGAAATTGCAGGTGGGTTCTTGATCAAGGTTTAGAATTTCGACGTGTTTCGGTGACCGGAACGATATAGTTTTGGTACTGTATTATACTGTACCGATCAAGGATTGAAATCTCGTGTTGTATTGCCCGATACGCACGAAAAATTTCGTTCCGCCGCGGCACCGGCACAGCGCCGGCACAAGAATTCCGGCCGGAGAACGCCTCCGGAGGCGTCGCCCGGGCTCGGCGACGCCTCCGGAGGCGTCGCGAGGCTTGGCGACGCCGGTGAGGCGTCCGGGGCCGGAGGCGCCGCTCGGGGACGGCGACGCTGTTGGAGGCGTCGCCCGGGGCCGGCGATGTCGTCGGGGCCCGGTGATGCTCCGCACGGGCCGCGCGCACTGATCGCGCGGCGCGCGATTTTTCTTTTTTTTTTGTTTTTAAAACTTAGGGTTTTAATTAGGTTTTAATAATTAATTCCTAGCTATAGGTCAAAGTTATAATTCAGGATAATTTAAATAGGCTTTATTAAAACCTATAAAATTATCAAAAAAATTTTATTTTTTATTTTTAAATATTTAGATTAAATTTTTTATTTTAATTAATATATTTTATATTTTAAAAATACCGAAACTATACCGGCACGGTACGATACGGTACCGAAACTGTATTGTTCCGGTCCGGGACCGAAATTCCGACACGGCTCGATATTTTAAACCTTGGTACCGATACAATTTCAGTATTTTTTTTAATATTTAAATATAAGTATATATTAATTAAAAATTATTTTTTAAATATTTGATTATTAAATATGCTCATTATTAATGTTATATTTTGAGGTGTTGAGTTCATATTTCAATATTTTCTTATAAGATAATGCTTATTAAATTTTTATAAAAATTATTATAAAAAATAAGTAATTCTCAAAATTTAAAATTAAATCTAAAATTATAAAATTATTTGAAAGACTCAAAGATAATTATAAAATCATATGAAGGTCTTAAATTATTTTTTGAATGTATTTGTAAATTTTTAATTTTTTGAAATTCATTTGAAATGTTTAAGAATTATATTTTGGAAAATTTTTAGATTATTTTAAATTCATATTTAATTTTCAACATATATTAAAAAATTTAAATTATTTTATAATTTATTTTATTAATATTTAAATTTATTTAAAAAATTTAAAATAATTCTTAATATTTTATAACTATTATTGGCAACATTCACAACCTTGTGTAGGGTCACCGTGCCCTCGTGGAGGGCTGCCGCGGGGTAGTGGCACCTTTAGTGCCCCCATGGATGGTTCGCACCCTCGCCTTTGCAGATGGTCGTTGTGGGGTCATGATATCCTCCACGATCTCACAAGGCTATCTTGAGGTCGCAACAACCTTGTGGTTGTGGTGCCGGTTACGTGTTGAAACAATAAATATCGCTCGTTTTGGGCGGCATAGGTCGACACTTCAAATCATATTCTTGATTATATCTTAGACTCGTAGAGTCCTAGTTATGGAATTTGCATATTTATTACTCCCGTGGTGTATGAATTCTCATCCAGTCCTTTCAGGAGAAATTTATTTTGTTTCATGTGAACTGTTTCCCGTTTCGGTTGGTTGCATGAACTATGTTTGTTTGTAATCACACACATAAATCAAATCAAGTGTTCAGTTTTGATTCCTTTGTCAAATTAAAATGAGATAATTGAGGTATTCAACCAGAAGTTTTTAATCATTTTTTATATTTTTTTCTTCAAAATTTCCACTTTATGCTTTCCTTTTTCTCTTCTCTCTTTTCTTTCATAATTCTATGCAAGGTATGCAGTTGCCAATTATGCTAGTTGATATTACTGAAATAAGTTCAATAGCATATTTTATTTATTCAAAAACAAACTTCGACATAAAGTTACAATTCTTAAAATCAACAATGTTTTTTTTTGTGCGACTGTAAATTTGCTCTTGTCCTGTCTTTAATTTTGCTAGTTTCACATGATTTATCTGAATTTATTTCACGGGATTCACAACTCATCAAATTTGATTTATTTAGTGTTTATCAGATTCTTAAAAGGCTTGCCAAAAAGAACTTAGGACTTTTGATTTAATATGATGTCAATGGAGTTATGAAAAGAACAATCACATACGGTATACTATAATTTATCTTTGTTTCTCTTTGATAGTAATGTTTATTGCTTTCTTTGATGATTTTTGTATTTTATTATCTATATCCATTTTATGGTCATGCATAATTTCTTTGGGCTAGACATTATATTGCTTCCTTTGATTTGTTTCCTCTGATCTAAGCACACTAGATGTTCACAATCATACAATTCTTGGTTGGTTAGGGCTTATGGTTACGTCTTCTAAGGCTTGGGGCAACAGAGGATCCTCTTTCATCATTTGAATATGGCACCATTCTTGGTACTAACTCCTAACATAATGTGTTGCTGATATTTTTTGTTTTAATTGTGAGGTATTTCTTTCTAATCTCATTTCTTTTTATGACCACAATTTACAGCTCTAATTGAATCTGATGCTGAGGGGATTGGTGGTAGTGGGTTTGTTGAATGTATAAGGGAGCATATTATTTCGGTAAATATCATCATGAAACTTCATGAATATGGAATCAGTAAACCTAGTATTTGCACATATATTCACAATGAAATTATTTTCACAGGGTTGGCAATGCCGTTTGACTGATGAACAATTCATTGCAGTAAAAGAACTGGTGGGTTGATAATAATTTCTGACTAATTGCTATTTCATGTTTGTCTTCTATGTCTGTGCTGGATAAAAGACAAGCTTTAGTCTGTGTATCTTCTATTGCTCTGAAGTTGAATTATCTTGTGTTTCTTGGATAAGACAGACTAGTAAAATGTACCATATCAGAATGATGGATCCTAGCTGTTTGCAATATACTAATTAGAACTTTTGATAGATATAAGTCTTGCATTTATAATCAATATATACCTTATTCCAGATTATGGCAAACAAATGTTTAAGTGAGTCATAGGGTCTGGTGTTGTAAAACTATTAATTTGAAATACATGTTGATACTTTTGTCAATTTCTTCAGTTAAAGTTGGAGAATTTATTAGGGTAAATCCCCAAACTTTTACCCTCTATATATTTTTGTTTTGCCTTGTTACTAGTTTACTCTTTAACTAGCTAGTCACTAGAACTAATGAAGGAAATGATCTCTTTGGATTGTACCTTTTTCCTAGATTTGAACTAATGTGCAAGGCAACTTGATTGTTGTAATATAGTGTCATCGGCACAGCAGAAGCACTACTCAACTTGGTCATCAATTGTTTGAGCCAAACAAACTTACGTGTGAGATAAGCCATGGCCTTGTATTCTACCCGTGAACTAAATTTAGTCATTACACTTTGTTTCTTACTCTAACAAGATATTGGATTGTCTCATAGAAAAACACAATAGACTAATGTGGGTTGCCTAGTTGTCTGAGAACTTGTCCAAACTTCACATGCCTACCTTATAATCAAAAGATGGCCACAATCACAATACAAGTGATCATTTCTTCCAGCATTGTTGAGGTATTGCAGAATCTTCATTGATGATTCCTTCTAATGATCATGATATAAAGCCTCAAGAAATTGTCATCACTTAAGGACAAATGAGACATCAAGTTGGTGGCACTGAACTTGCAATTTTCCAACTAATCTCATCTACTTTGGATCAGATTATCCTCACTATGGTGACATCAACCCCACATTTGGACCTATGGGGTGTGCTAATAGGCTTAACTTCTGTTGAGACGTCAAGTTGGTGGCACTGAAGTGCTTCCAATCAGACAGTTAAAAGATGATTATTGCTTTGATTAGCTTTGCTACTTTGATCTTTGATAGTTGTTCATTTACTTCTATATGTTGCTATTTACAATTGCTAGCAGGTTGCAACTACCATATAAACATTTTATTTAACTTAAATACTTAAGTTGTAAATATTTGGCCAGCTCAAAACTGCTATAAACAGAGCTTCCTCTCGAAATGACATTGCTACCATCAGAGATGCTCTTGAAGTATCTGCTGAAATGTATAGAAAGGATTCCAACAATGTTCCAGATTATGTTCAACGGCATCTTCTATCTCTTTGCATTTGGGATGAGCTACGGTATTTAGTTTTATGAACCATTATTTGAGCTACTTGAACAAATACTGCAGTAATGTTTTTGAATGATTTTTATAGCTAAACAGAAACATGGTATCCAATAATTATTCCAATTCTAATATGGAGAAAAATTCAAGTAATTTCAAATAGTTTCTTTAAGCAATTAACATACATCTAATAGTCTGTCTAATACTTCGAACCTGTAGGTTTGAATATACATTGCATAGTTCTTCATATTGATGTGGTGCAGCCTTTATCCTGAATTCAAATTTCTATTAATTTGGATAGTACCCAAAAAAAAACATAAGGATGATATTCTGATTGATGCCAGTTAGTGACTCTTTATCATGTGGGCAGAAGAGTTCCATTATAATCTTATTGCAATTAATTTCATTCAATAAATTTTTTCCTTAATGTGGGATTGAAATATGTCTTCATGTGGAATTTCAAATATTTGGATTTAAAAGAATTGTATCTGATTCAACAATGCAGTTTGCTTGGAATCTTGTAGTTGCATTTCCAAGTTTCTGATACCACTCATGATTTTGCAAATATATTCTAAACCATTTTGTTTTGTTTCAGACTAAGTTTTAACTAACATTTATGTACAAATGATTCAACTAAACAAATTGCATGGTATGTTATGATACTACTAATGCTTGTGTAAATAAAATTTACATTAGATGATTTTATTTTATTAACTATCTTTAAACTAGAATATTATGAACACTTCACGTTCAGTTAATAATACTTTCAACTAGTTTCTGTCACATTTGAAATGCAAAAAATAATTACATTTTTCATCCCAAGAAAGGATTAATAAGTAATAACCTGATAAACAGTAATTTGGCCCCAAAAATGCTTCAATAAAATGGGAGTATTTTAATACAAAATTCCTTCTAGAACTAGCTTATAATTACAATGCCTCCTCATAATCAATTAACATTTTCTGGTTGGTTGATTCATAAGTCAAAAACAAATTATGTCTATGAATTCCTATGAATGTTGCACCAAAATGACAGTCTCACTACCACAATCCCATGAATCATGCAGGATCAAGAGACCAAACCTCCCCTTTACAATGTTGTTTATTAAAAAGCTCTAAAGGTAACCTGTCACCTATGGTCTTCAATCATGGACAAACTTTTGCTAACAAACCAGGCTCCTCAGAATACTCTCTCTCTGTCTCTCAATTTTTTTAATCTTTGGTTTAAAAATTAAATTTATTACAGTTTTCTTATAGTTTAGTCAAAAAGAGTTTTATTTGCTTTGTTTTTAGATACAATTGCAGCATAAAATTAATTTTTACTTGTATCTGAAGATTCTTCAGGATAGATTTAGCGTATTTTCTGTAATTCAGCATAGACTTTAAAATGAAAGAGGTTCAAGTAGATCTAAGAGCATAATACACAAACATAGTAACTTAGGGTTTTCTTGTAGCATAATTCTGTGTGTTATTCTTCTTTTGATGGTGAAGTTACAATCTTTCTGTTGCATTCTATTTCTTCTAGTGCTACATTCTCACTAAAACCAGCATCAACCTGAGTAAATGATTTGTATTAGGTAATTTCTTGCTTAAACCAATATAAATTTTATTTTGCATCATAGATAGAAGGTGATGATATGGTCTAAATATCAGATTGCATCTTTTGTTACTGTCATTTTATCTTGTAATGCATATGAGAAACTGCTTAACATAATGGATGGAAGATGAGTCAAGTCGCATGAACCAGTTGCTCAACCATTAATAATGAATGGAGGGTAGCAACTAGTTCATATTATTATTTATGAGTCTGGGACATTTTATTCATTTTTGAAGGTCTCTCACAGTTTTCATATAATATCTGAAGTGATAATGTTATTAAAAAAGGAAATTTGGAAGATTGTCAGGTCAGCATGTACACCAAGTAATAATGCCAAGAAGTTGCCTCGTGCAGCAACATTCATTAGGTGTTTTACATACCAGAATGCAACAAAATTGCATCTTATAGCCATATCCTTCAAGTGTTAATACATGGATTTGACTACACATGCTGTTGTCTAGAAGAGAAAAGTCATTCCTATCATCAATCTAAGTTTGGATTTTCTTTTCTCTGCAGCTTCTGGGATGCCTATTTTGAGTATCTAATGGAGCAGTCTGCAAACAAGTAGGTTCTGATTCTTCTTGCTAGCAACATCTGGTTTATTTCCTTGGTTCCTGGTTTCTAGTTTTGTTTCTCCAGTATGTCTTCATTCAGTTTGAATATGAATCCTTCAACATATGTTTATCTTTGCTCTAAATTTTACTTAAGGAAAGAATGCATCAAAATGTACTTGCAAGTTTCAATGAAGTGTTTTCCTGAAAAATTAAACTTTTCTTGGCTGAGAAAATTTGATAATATTCACACTTTTCAACCCTTTCTTTCATACAAAAACTTCATGTAAGCTTTCATCTTTGACATAATTGCAGAATTATGCGTCTAGAATTTTGTTTCTTGTACACTTTGTTTTTAAATTTTCATAATTTACTGTCATGATATCATCAGGTCAGCGAACTATGTAACTTTAGTCACTGCTCAGCTCATTGTAATTGCAACTCACATGGTATCTACCTTTCCTAAACTGGGGTTCTTTGGGTTTCATTTTGATCTCCCTGTTTAATTATGCCTTCTACTTCATCTTGGAGGATGGACTAGGACTTCCTGATTCTGATGCTTGGAACATGATTGAGAAAATTGCAGAGAAAAACAACCTAGGTTACAAACAGCTTGTGAGTTATCTTATTTCTTCATCAGCTCTATGAAAATGTTATATCCCCCTGTGTATCTCAGTTAACACTTATCCATATATTGTTCAGATAAAGCTCAGGGCATTTTTGTCACATATCCAACAACTTCGGGTGGGTTATTGGGGATTCTCGTCTGGGAAAGGCCAGTCTGTGTTACCATATGGATTGCCCTCGCCTCATTTACAGGACGGAGCAGATGGAAGTCACGAACCTACAGAAGCCTCTGTTGTTGGGCGGAGTTGGGTGCACAGCATGTTTAGCAGAGACAGAAGTATCAGAGCTAATTCTTTTGGCCGAGTTCGTAAGTAGGACGCTCACCATCATGTTTTGTAAAGATGAAAATACCAAGCTGTCCAATGTTGGAGTTGTACTTGATCTGCTAAATAATTTAAGGTATCTCACAATTCCTACATGCTTTCTTTATCAGTCTCAAGTGATGGCACAAAGACTGGTGCTGATTCTGCAAAGGGAGACCTTCCTCCTGGGCAGAAGAAACTTCAATCCAGCATGCGCATACTAAAAGGTCATACAGGCGCTATCACTGCTCTTCACTGTGTTACAAGACGAGAAGTTTGGGATCTTGTTGGTGACCGTGAAGATGCTGGTTTTTTCATCAGTGGAAGCACTGATTGCTTGGTTGGTTTGAAAACTAATTGCTGTTTCATACAAATTATAATCTCTGTGCTTAATAGTAAATGCTGATTCTAATATGATAACCAAAACATCCAATTAAACGTTGTAAAAGATAGCAGAACCAAAAGTCCTACCAAAAGAATGCTATCTTATATCCAATTTGTACAAATGACACCTTAGTAAAGCTACAACTCTAGAACAAGACATCAACCAACCTAGGATGGCTTACAAGGGATCAACCTTCCGTAACTTAAAGTGAAACTTTCACGTCTGATGATCAACTCGCAAAAGGCTGATCTAATGCTCACTTTTGGAGATTGAAAAGAAAAGAAAGAAGAATAAGCTACTCACAACGTCTATTGCTCATGGATTGGGAGAAAAAGAACAAAAAAGTAGAGGAATAAGCTCATCTCAAGGAAGGTTGGTTGCTACACATGACTAGAGAGGAAGAATTCCTCACAGTTGCTTTAAAAAGGAAAATGAAAGAGAGTATTACTGCTTCTTTGTTTGTGGTTGGTGCTTGTCCAAGAGACATTGCAAATCTTGCTCGATCATCGACTAGCTTGGAGGAGAAACCACCAGAACTTGAGTATCAAAGAGAGAAGAGTGCTTAGGTTGCAGCTACGATTGGAGAAAAATGGAGAATTTGGATCACATTAGAGGATAGGGAGGAAGAAATCACTAGGCGGGAGAGATAAAGATTGGCGGTTACAGCTATTGGTAGAAGAATCCTAACCAAAACTGGGCTTCATCTACTGAAGTTGATCAAATTATCTTGAAAACAAACCAAAGTTTAATCCAATTTTAACCAAATTACTCCTTTAAATTTCCAATTAAAACCCCCTGTTAATCCTAATTTGTTAGATGTAACATTAATTAGCCATTAAAAACACAATTAATCCTAATTTAACATGAAATAAGATAAAATACAAGGCATGTAACAGGAATGGTATGTTTTTCCATGCCAACCAAAATGGAATAGCATTTCAGTGCCTGGTAGATACTAATTCTTGAGTACATCTTAAACCTAATGATAACCGACCTTGATATGCTCGGTTCATTCATTGAAGATTTGGTTGTAAGCAATGTAAATAGCTTCTCAGATGTCACAGTACAAGCTCAGGTTCAGTTAAGCAGAAGTTATTTCATTTATAAGTTGTTAAACACAACAACTCATTGACACTATGAACTATAACATGATTCTCTACTTTATCATTGTATCTTGCAGTTATAATATGTTTCTTCCTCCTCCAAATTACTGAATTTACTCCCAGCAAATATTTAATATTCAGATTGTTGGATGTATATCCGGATGTTGTTCTCTATCTTCAAAGAAATCTGTTCTATTAGCATCATCGACTCATCGTTGTCTTAAACATCAATAAGTTTGTTCCCAGAGTATGCTGACCAACAAACAAAGATGTATCGTGTCTAGGAAAAGATAAACTTCACTAGCAACTTCCATTAGTGTTGTTTACTTGATTTTAGCATCTTATATTTATCTTGCCTTCTTTTTTATTAGTTTTTGGGTCACAATTTTTTTCAGTTTTTACTACTAGCCACATCCTATATGCTTACAAAGGTAGATGTGCATAAAAAAAAGGAAGAAGCATGTTCCACAAATCTGTAGGAGTTCTCATATCATATTATGCAATGCAAGAAAATAGGAAGTTCAATTTTAAGTGGTGCAAGACAAATAATGACATCTGTAAAAACATGTGCTTTCCAAATCCCTTTGATCATGATTTCACTCAGGTTGCTTTATATAATTAACTCTGCAAGTTCTGCTTATGTTTGTTTTGAAGTGAAAAAGTCAAGTTATTGCTTCCTTTTTCTTCACGTGGATTAGGATCACAAGATCGCTTTCTGAATATGTGATGCCTATATTCTTGCAGGTTAAGATTTGGGATCCTAGTCTACGTGGCTCTGAACTTAAAACAACACTCAAGGGGCACACTGGGTAACAGTCTATTTTACCCTAAAGAATCTTGTTTTATCAACCGTATTATTACTTGTTCCAAGTTGTTAAAAATTGATTTGATTGGTTCGGAATATGCTTTGGATTTTGTGTTGTGCTAGGTGATACCTAATGTATCATGTAATTTATACAACCAATTGTGGTCCTGACAAGTCATTGCTACACCTCATTATAGCATATAACTCTTTATCCAACACATGTTTCCACTAATCTAGGTATCATCCAAACATCAATTCTTAGAGTTTTGTTAACTGTGATTTAGCATTAAATAATTATTTGGTTTAGAAACAATAGTAATATTCTAAATCCTGATGAATGAGAAGTACTACTGCCCATATCTTGAAGTAGTTGAAAGGGAAAATTATTATCTTATTTCTTAAAAAGGATCAGCCGACCCACCTAGTGGGATAAGGTTTGATTGTTGTTGTTGTATTTGTAAAAAGTGAACAACTAACATGATAACTAGATATAGAATATGGGACTAAACTCATGACAAGTAATAACTTTAATCACCAATTACTAATATCTATGCCCAATTTGTTTTATAAAATTAATTTAACTAAAGTGATTTGAAGCAACAATTAGAGGACCCTTGTAAAGGAAGAGGAAACTCTAAGTGCTTTTTTACAATTATGAAATTTTGGAGGGTATTGTCAAGGTTTAAAATATTTATATTGAAATCGGTTTCAGGCCTTGCCAGGATCCCACCCATACTAGTACCAACAATGTCAACACATAACATAGATTGACATTGATTAGCTATGCTGATCTGGTAGTCTAGTGAAAGGGGGACAAAGAGGGAAGAAGAAGAAGAAGACGACGACTAAGAAGAATTAGAAGGAGAGGAAAAATAAGAAAAAGAAGGCTTACATGTGTTGGTTGTCCACCCTCTGCTAGGGTTTGCAATTTCTACTAGAATACCAGCCAGCTCATCCATCATTCCGTTGATTGCCATATGAAGATGTTTCTTCCCTAAAATGAATATTGTCTTGAAATAGGCTTCAACATGATGCTGTTGTTCCGAGTTATTCAACTTGTCAAGATTGCTCTGTAATGATGACTCTACATGATTATTATCTTTTTCCTCTCCTTTTTGTTGCTCCTAGTTAGTGCTAACCGACGTCACCTCACACTGTCACATGATACACTGATGGCACCTACATAATCTCGTTTTGGTGAGGCACCAAATGAGACCTTAAACCTATATATGTAATTGTAAGAAAACAATAAGAATTAGTACTTATCAGTTCTGTATCTATCTGAGGTATAAACTTTCAATATGGATGAATTCAATTATTGGACCAACATCACCGTATTTCCTCCCTGATCTAAACGTGAAACTTTTGATGAGTCATTATGGGACTTAGATGCTGTTGCTTTTTGGCACAAACATAGTTCTTAATTACAACAATATTATATGTTGGATAGGTAAACAACACTTCTTGTAGGCCAGTTAGTGCCCAAAAAAATAAATGGCATATTTATGTACCTGCATGCAGGCTTCTATCTTGTGCAGGTCCCTGCTGTGTCTGTTCGAGCACATTTCAATCTGAATGTAAAGATCAGAAAAACATTTTTGATAATTCTTGGTCCATTCCTAGCTAGAGATAAATTTCACTCATAAGTCAGAGAAAAACTTCATATTTTTAAAGTAAAACCTATGTTTGCATGCAAGGTGGTCAGTTTTTCTATGTTCCATTTTGTGAGAAGTATGATGGTCAAATTCCTTTGCGATTTTCATTTCTCAACCTTTAGTTGCAATGTACTCAATATTTAAATTTTCTTATCATGCTATGAGATATTTCACTTGCTTAAGACTGCTTTCTTCCACCAGGGACTTCAGCTGGTCATTTCTACACAAACATTCATCTATAACATTTTTGTTTCCTTCAGGCCTATACGTGCAATTAATTCTGATAGGAGTAAAGTGGTATCAGGATCCGATGATTATTCTATCATAGTTTGGGATAAGCAAACTTCTCAGATTCTGGAAGAACTAAAAGGCCATGAAGCACCGGTATTTTAGTGATTTATGAACTGCTTATGTAAATAAAATAACTATGGCAATAGACTTGTTTATGCTTATCCTTTTGAATCTCTTACATAAGAGGGTCTCTGGTTTTGCAAAGTCACACAATATTTGTATGGTATATAACCCTTCTGGCTAATTTTAAGCCTTGATGCCTTAGAACATCAGCAACAGCTTCATTGCCATAAAATTACACAGAAAATATTAGTTAGAACTGTAACATTAAAAAATCTGGAATATATGATGTGTTAACATCCCACCTCAGAATATGATTAATTTGTCAACTTCCCACTTAATAATATATTTCTGTAATTCTCATTCACAAGTGTGTCAGCACATTTCGCCCAGCATGTTATACCATATTATACCTTCTCAGTGTACAAAGAGATTCTGCAGTACCTGCAGAGTCTATTTTAGAAATATGCATAAAATTGAAACAATGTGTTAAATTCCCAATTGGACCTAACCCAACCCACCACAAGACTAGTTTTTTTTTAGAAAAAAAATCCAAAAGACTAAAATAATCACTAACTAACCCAGTTTGAATAAAAAAGTTTTGACCTGAAAACAAAAATTCGAGTCAAAATTCAAAAATATCTGACAGGTCAGGTTGAGGTCAGATCATATCTTGAACTTAGTTGGGTCTTGGTTCTTGGGTTCTTTCAGAAGCACAATAAATTCAGAACCAACTTCTCCTATTTGACACGTCTCTTAATTTTGGGCTTGACACCTTGAACAGCAAAACTAGATTACACAGCTGAGCTGCTTGGGATGTTGCTTAATTAGTTGATGTTTGAGCTAACCTTTTTTGAACTTATCTTAGGTTAGTTGTGTCCGAATGCTTTCTGGAGAACGTGTTTTGACTGCTGCACATGATGGTACTGTGAAGATGTGGGATGTCAGAACTGATACTTGTGTTGTGACAGTTGGTCGCTGTTCAAATGCTGTTCTTTGCATGGATTATGATGATTCCACAGGGATGTTAGCAGCAGCTGGAAGAGATGTGTACGTGATGCACAAAACACGCTAATGATGTTACTTGTTAACAAAGATAGTGTGATGAGTTTTTGATATGTTCACTTTCTCAGGGTAGCAAATATTTGGGATATACGTGCTGGCAGACAAATGCAAAAGCTTGTTGGCCACACTAAATGGATTCGGTAACCTGGGAGGAGATATAACATGTATCATCTTTGTTTTTCTTTCTATTGATTGAGTCATCATATCTTATCAGGTCATTACGGATGGTAGGAGACACCATACTTACTGGAAGTGATGATTGGACGGCTAGAACATGGTCTGTTTCTCGAGGAACATGTGAAGCAGTTTTGTCTTGTCATGCTGGTCCGATTCTCTGTGTGGAATACTCACCATCTGATAAAGGAGTTATTACCGGTTTGTCATTTCTGCTTTTTTACGTTCAAATGATTTGTTCAGTGTATTATCAGTCAAATACCATTTAGCATTTGTGAATTGTTATGGTATATAATATCTTAGTTCTTTTCAGGTTCAACTGATGGTCTTATAAAATTTTGGGAAAATGAAGAAGGTAAGGACAGTTTGATTTGCATTTTCCCATTCAATTTATTCCAATGCTGTATTTTTATTACCATTTCTTGATCAATGAATATACCTTTTTATTCATGGCAACTTGTAGATGATCAAATTACTCATGAACATGTACAGCTGTCACAAGATGATCTAAATCATGGAATATGACGTGTTCCTTTTTTCATGCAATTCTTTTAGTATTACATTTCTATTACCATTTGATCAATGGTAGTCGGAAGTAGAAATCCTATATGATAAATCTAATCAAATAACACTATTCTGTATATTGTGAGAGGAGATGCAAAGCCGATACACCACAAATTCAAATATTCGTTAGAGAGTAGATAGTTTGTCACATCATTTTGAAAAATGAGAAACTCCAGAATGGCTCATGTATTTTGTTGTGACTTTGATGTTTGATACAGTTGTGTGACATTATAAGTTCATAATTTCTTGGAGATAATTTCATCACAAATAAAATTGAAATGATTTATGTTCAGAAGACTGGATTTAGTCACAATCTAGATAGTTTGCAACAAACTTTTCCTTCAAGGGTTAGTGGACATTATTTCTTAGACTTAGTGAGCCATTACTTGATACTGAATCCATTTCTGGAAGACAGTCACTATGCTTCACTTTTCCAGACGACCATGTTACCTATAAAATATATGTTAGTCATAATATATGCAAGTTATTAAAATGTATATTCATGCAGTAGATACTCAGCACACTATCTAATGCCTAGGCAGTAGGAAAAAAATATTAAAATAGGAAATAAAAGCATTAAATTAAAGAATGGTATATATGTGTGTGGTTAACTTATTCTTAATCAATCAATGCAAATGCAAGTTTATAATTACAAATAAGCATGTCATAAGTAAACACTAAGCACAAAATGGAACATTTAATATTTCACATTGCAATTAAGAAAAACAAACCACAAAATTTTAAAAAACAAACTTTCTTAGTGTATTGTAATGAAAATTTTAATTATAAATAGAAAAAAAGACGAGAAAAGAGCGAACACACTTATGGAAGATAAGGAAGAAAAGATAGCCAAGAAAATGACCAAAAATTAGTATAGGCTGTCGACTTCTAGTGAAAAAGGGGAAGTGAAAATCATGTGGGATGGGAGGGTCAAGCGAACAATAAGTATTGGATTTGCTAATGAGGAGAATTAAGTCTGATTTTTAATATTAAATCAACCAACAACTTATTAAGAAAAATCTTTTTTTTTCCATTGACCTACTTTCACCACCTTGGTTGTCTAGGCAGTCTACCTAGATCACTATTTAAAAGGGCCGTTTAGCAAGGATCACATAGCAACTAGACGAAGCAATCCCTTGCAAAAATGCCTAGGCAGATGCCTAACCATGGGTTAGATGCGACGGTGCAGGCCTTTGCTCCACCCTCACTCCCCTTCTTAATGTAAAAATTCTTCCATCCCACTTGCAGAAATCTCTTTCCCCTCACATGTCCCTTGCAAAGATAAAGATCTCCTGGATGTTCCGGAGCAGCCACACTACTTGGCAAGCCCCAGGACTCCTCTCCTCCTTTCTCTTCTCCAGCATCCCCTCACTTGGATCTTCCTCAATCTGTGATGCTAGTATAGAATTAGAGGTGGATAAGTTGCTGCAGCAAATTGGTTAGCTATTTGAAATGGAGGAGATGAGCACAAAGGCAGCAGCCTTATCATATCATCTATAAGTGACAACTGAGCTACTTAATGAAATAATAAATACATCCTTCATAAACCTTTTAATTTTCAAATAGAGGCAGAATACTATGTTGTTAGATATAACAAACCAGTGGCGACAAATGGTGGCCATGTAATTTCCATGATGACAATTTGGCACGTATGTTCACAGAATGGAAATTTTTATATTATCTGATCTGTTGTTTTTCATCTCTACTTGCAGGACAAATGCGATGTGTTAAAAATTTGACTTTGCATTCTTCTTCTATTGTATCCATCACTGCTGGAGAACATTGGCTGGGCATTGGAGCAGCCGACAATTCCATGTCTCTTTTCCATCGTCCTCAGGAAAGACTAGGTGGTTTCTCCAGCCCAGGAGCCAAGTCCACTGGTTGGCAACTATATAGAACTCCTCAAAAAACAGTTGCTATGGTATGTTCACATCACATTCAATCTTATTTGGCTAAAGATCAATAAATGAACAGGTCTAACAACTATTGCGGAGAAGAATTACCAAATGCATAAAAAAAAAATCAATCTTGCCAATCTAGGGAAAATTTTATTCATTTTAAATCTTGAATGGGAAAATCTTTTACCACTGTGAAAGGTGGTTTCTACCTAAATCTATTAGTGGCTTATTATATAATTCAAGGTAGTCATTTTACGGACAAAAACTTAAAAGGAAAAGGTTTAGCTGTGATCACATTTCTCAAACAAAAAATAAAATCAAATAAAAGGTCTAGATGAGATCAGATTCCTTAAATCAATAGTAGTAGGAAGCAGACGTTGATCAACAATAAGCATTTCAGTTTGCCAAAACATTCCTTCTTTTGTTTCGATTTGATCTTTTAAGGGCGGGTTTCAAGGTCCTGTAGAAGCTAGCATTGTAATAACCTAGAATCTGGGTAACAAGAACATAAAAAAAATCCACAGGATAAAAAGATTTAAAAAATATTAAATCCACGAGACAATAATTAATATCCCTGAGAGAGTATATTCACCTGAAGTTTGTGAATGAATTTACTAAAAATTTCAGCTCTTTCATCTGCTAAATGATTTAGAGCCTTCACTAGTATGAGACATTTTAATCCGTTCTTTTAATCCCTTATAATTTAGTTTCTTTATTCATTATTTTGTATCAGGTACGCTGTGTATCTTCTGACCTCGATAGGAAAAGGATATGCAGTGGTGGCCGCAACGGACTACTCCGACTTTGGGAAGCCACCATAAATATCTAATCTTTTTTTTCAAATTCTCAATTAGATTATACTCGGACAAAAATGCAGACATGTTTTGTACGAAGATTGTGTATTTGGGTATGATTTTTTATTGCGGTTACCGTAATTCTTTGGACTAGAATTTAAGTTTAGGATAGGGTTGCTACTACTTATCATTTTCTCTTGAATGTTTTCATTCCGATGCAGTGATTTTTCTGTAGTTTGTAACTAAACTCGTACGGTGAATATAACACTCTTTGCTAAATATTATGCTGCCTTTCCTGCCAGTATGCAGAGATTTATCATGCCTTGTTATCAATGTTAGTTCAAAACCAAAGTTTGCTATTTAAAAGCGTAGGTCAAGGGAAACCTCTAAAACTATTTGGTCCTTTAAGTAACACTATTTGCTTGTTTGAGTTGGGTAGTAATATGATTCTAGCGTCTTGCCCTACACATGTTTTGAAATATTAAAAATATCATTAGAAATGTGTAATTATGTTAGACAGAAATATATTTGATCAATGGTGCTAATGTAATATTGGAATATTGGAGTGTCAGATGTAATATAGTGTAACTTTTGACATTAGGATAATGTAAGATTACACATTATCAAAAAGGTTTTTTTTTTTCACGGGGCACCGTTTCTCTGTGTGTTATTGGATATAATGCATTTGTCATGTACTAGTTTTATTATAAAAAAATGTAAATCATTGGCGAATTCAGTCAATCAATGGTGCTAGAGTAATATTGGAATATGGAAGTGATTAATTTCAATGCAAACTGTGGATGATATCATGATTTCCAAAGATACATTATCAATTCAATTCTTACATCATCGAACGGGAAAAAAAATGAAAATTTTTCTGGAATAATTATTCTGCAGTTTTTTTATTATAATTTTACACAATAATCTACGCTGCCAAAAGAGTTTCAACATTTGCGGCAACGCCACCAATCGCCCTGTTCATGGCTTCCTGGAATAGCGCCTCGTTCCAATCGCAACTCTGCACCACCAAAAGACTTATCAATCATTCAGCCATCAACTACAACGGATAAGACAATTAATGTGAAGTTTACTTCCTCGTAAGTCACTCTTATTGTATATAATAATAATACTAAGTAGCTTCTTGGAAGGTCCAAATTGGAATGCAGTGGTCCATTACATCAGCCATGCAAGTTGCAGTACTTTCACTAAAATTGTTGGCCTTTTCTCCATTGACTTGCTAAACTTATCAGAAACTTATCAGAGAAGGAGAAAATTAACCAAAGAGAATTAGGTGGATTAATTGGCCATGGATGAGCTATTTCTTCCACTGTAGATTTTTGATATTCTTGGCTAATTAATTGCTATTTTGCTGTAAATTATATATATCCTTAACTAGTTTTTTTTGTACCTTAATCTGTAACTTCAGATTGGCTCCTGCAGATATATGCTGCATCTGGGGAGAGTATGCACGAGCATCCACTGAAGCTATGCTCACAACCCTCATCCCTCTGAGGCATTCCAGAACATGCAGGATCAAGTTCACAATGTCGCATTCTACTCTAACAGCTATCTTGATGTGGATCTGCTCCAACTGCGAGCGTGGCTGATCTTCTGAGCCTAATTTCATGACTTCGACCTGAACGTTGCCTGCCCTGTAGCCTAGGCTGTTACTGATGCCTTCTGTCATCTCCTCGTTTGGCAGTTGTGCTTCCAGTTTTCGGTTCTTCTCCTCGAGCACCAAAATTTGAGCTCGCAGGGTCTTCAAGTAGTTCCTTGCATCGATCAGCACTGAAGCTTTGTCCTTCTGTAAAAGCATTTGTATATGCATGTCTGCAGTGAAGATGATAGAAAAATAGAAGCCAAATGTTGTTGTTAATTACCTTGGAACTCGGAGGGAGGATCATGCTAAGCCTGTGGAAGCTCTCATTGAGCTTCTCGCGACGCCTCCGTTCCGATATCACGTGCTGCAGATGGCTGCTTGTCGACGGCGGAGGCACCGTCGTCGTCGTCGTCGTCGTTCCTTCTACACGCTCTCGATCGCACTTTACTCTTCTCAGAAAACAGATCGAGTTCTTTATCATCTTCTGCCCGCACAGGAACTCTTTGGGCTCATGATAATTCAGAGCCAAGGCAGAGCTGTAAGGCGTAAATGCTCGCTGTCTTGAATTTCTGTGGTCGGTAAAAGCTTCTCGAGCCGGGTTGGACATCGCCGACGGGGAAGAAGAGCCAGCGGACTTCGTGGCGGCGGAAGCGATGACGGCCATCATGGCCTTCGTGATCGCCGCTTCGTCACGATCCGTCGGCTCGCAAGGGAAGAAGCCATCCAACTGCCACTCCAAGTCCATTGTTTGCGAAATCTGCCAACACAAATATGATCTCGAATTCCTCTAAACAGAGCACAGTACTGATCACAAATATGATCGGAAGAACGTAACTCACCTGGTAGATGAATTGTTCTTGTTCTTGAGAGTACTGAATTATTGATCCTGCAAATGAATCAAGAGCTCTCATGGAATAACTAACATCACCGTCAACATTGCAGCGCCAGCCATCCATGGAGAGTCGATCAGTGGAATGTAAATTGGAACTTGAAGATGGAAATATCTGTGGATTGGCCGAGCTTTATATATTATGTTTACAAGGAAGCAACGGTGGCATCCAGTCCTGGTTTAACCGATTGAACTGAAAAGAGATTAATTTACACTGAAACTCTTATGATATCAGCATCAGCAAACCTTTTCCTTTTTCAGGTTTCTTTTTTGCTTTAAGCTAATTAGGACAAGACGGAGTCGTCCACTGACCAAGTCCATGGAAGTGGACATAAACAATCACTATATATCACAATGATTCTTAGATTTCAGTAATCGAAACACACTGTTTCTAAGTTTCATGTTTTCTTAATTCCAAGTCAATTAACATTCCTAATTAGAGTGATGAGGTTGATTCTGAAACACACTGTTTGCTGAATAATAGAGACGACCGTCAAAAGTCTGCGCTACACGAGGCAGAATTCAAAGTCCAAGTTCCTCTGTTGGACCGAGCAAGATTATAGAACTTGCAATACTAAAATATTTATCAAATTTTTTTTATCACTTAATCAAATTTTCAATATATATATATTTATTCAACCACCCTCATGAAATAATTAAGCTCTTTGCAGTAGACGTTGCTCTGAACATTTAAGTTTATCTCTGGATCGAACTTGGTAATGATCAACAAACTAATCAATATGACAATGTCAGAAAGCAAACGGAAACAAGTAGCTAGGAAAGAGAAGAGAAGGTAGAGGTTTGTTGCAACACTACATTCGTTGGTTGGCATGCATGAAGTAAAGAAGCAAGAAATAGATTGTGTTGTTTATAATTGTGTCTAAATGAAGGAAATTTTTTTTTGTGTATTTCAGCTTCTTCCTTTTTTTCCGACCAACTAGGTTAGGCGCGAGCTCATCTTAGGTTAGACTCCGACCAATTTGAGTCTAAGTTGGGCTCGACTGATCACGTCTCCTCGTGGGGCCGAGTCATGCCTATTGGCATCTCTACCTAACCATGAAATGGTACAAATACACTCAATTCATAATTTTTAAACTTTTATTTGGAAAATTTAAATATCCATAAAATCTAAGAATAAATTATTGCCTAAATATTATGTTAAATTAGCAAATCAAGAGAGGACTTTTATGAAAGGCTTAACTCCACTATACACAGCTTGAGAAATTGGAAAATGAAAACAGATAAAAACATGTACCATTATTGGTAATTAATATTAATAGATGCCAAATAAATGCATATGGAAATATCTCAATTAAACTAATTCAGTATTTCAAACGGCGAAATGAAACGCCGTTATTTTAAAAGTAACACAAGGACGGAAACGCAAGCGGATAGGCTCGGTCTCCGCTAAAGTAAACAAGACGCCACACCGAACAGTAACCTACGCTTTGTTCAGAATCCAGTGCGAATAAATAAAGCGTGCGAGAATACGCTATCGCCTGTTCTTCCCCCTTTCTCGTTTCTGAGCGACAAATTGACGAGCCAGGTCTCCGCTCGATACGATCTCTGGTTCTTCCGTCGATTGAGCTCGCTTCCTCTCTCCATCGAGCAGCTAGATTCCTTTTGTTCGTCATCCGTGGTAGGTAGGTTTCGTTATTGTTGTTTACCTACTTTTGTTTTCCGGTTTAATTGATCGAAATAGTGGTTGATTTGAGGCCAGGTTGTATCCGGTTTCCGATCGCGCTCGGATGGAGCCTCGCGTGGCAAACAAGTTCCGCCTCGGTCGAAAGATAGGGAGCGGGTCCTTTGGCGAGATTTATCTAGGTTTGTCGCTGATTCAGCTTGCAATCGAGGTCTTTTTTGTTATTATTTTGGGGTAGGAATTGGGAAGTCTGATTCTGTGGTGGTTTCGCTTGCTGCCTTTGCTGCAGGAACAAATATCCAAACGAACGAAGAGGTTGCCATTAAACTTGTAAGTGTAGAGTTTTAACAAGGACAGTTTGCCTTCTTCAGCAATCAATGAAAGTGTGAAAATTATTTTTTGGAGTGTTTAGTGTGGGCTTCAAGGTATTTGTGTATCTTTGATGCCTATGCATATGAAGTTGATTTAGCTGAAATAGAGATTTGTTTAGTTTTTTCTTTTCAAGCTAGGGTACCATTGAAATAGATAGTTTCAATTTGAAAATCGAAAACAAAACCAGTTTATTTATTTTTACCATTATCTACTCGTTTCTCTCTTAGCGTTGGGTGCTTGTTTTGGGAAAATGCAGTAGCTTTCACCCTGAAGCTTGTTACAGGAACGTTTGGATTGGAATTTGCAAGTGATGCTTGAAGCGCCACTAGTGAAGAAACTCTTAGGAAGTTAAACCTCAGGCATATAAGATAGCATTATTGTCCATATGTATTCCATGATATGAGACAATAGTATTATCCCTTTGATTCAATGTTTTTAAATTTTTTGTTTAATAATTAACTATGATAATTAGATTTTTTTTTGACAAATAATTACAATAATTAGAGAAAATAATTGTCTTTTGTTAGTAATATAAATAGTTGGGACTTGACTTCTGGTTGTTTTATCTTTGCTTACTTTGAATTACTTTATTAAAGATAAGTTATTTATTTTATTAATTACTTGAACATGCTCATTTCTGTAGACAGTATTATATTTTGTTGATTATCATTGATTATATTTATAATTATAAATTTTTCTTTAACTTTGATGTTATATTAAAGCATTTAACATATAAATAATAATTTTCATTGAATCTAACATACTAATGTTCAAATTGCTAGTTAATTTTCACGCTATTCAAAAAACTTCCTTCAAACATAACGAATGCTTTGATTTCTTTTCAAAAATATTTTTTTTCAAAGAATAAATTAACACAATATAATATAGCATCTAAAGATTTATATTTATTACACAAGCATTTATAACATAATACTCAATGATTGTCATGAAACATTTGTAACAATAACATAAACTATTTTATATACTAATTAAATTTATTTATTAATTATATTACATATCCCACCTTATACACAAATACATAGTTAGATTGCATTTCTCATTTAATCTACTGATTAAATGTAGGCAAACTAGACTGCATATTATTCTTCTGATTTTTATGCCATTTTGATTAACAGCTTAGCCATTAAAAGCTTAAATTAACACAAACCCTGAAGATGGCTACTACAGTTGGATTCACCTGTTAGATGAAATAAATACCTCACACTCCTTATTTGTCATCTGAAATTGTGCTAATGTATATGCAACACACTACACAGAGAATGCATATGTTTTTTTTTCTCGTTGGATCGCAAGAGTTTCTTTTTGTTAGTCCAAGTTTTGAACTTTCTACCTTCCCTAAGATGGCCACTTGCCATTTATTTTCCTAGGAAAATGTTAAGACGAAGCATCCACAGTTGATATATGAATCAAAGCTATACAAGCTTCTACAGGGAGGAAGTATGAAACTGCTTTCTGCATTTGATAGTTTTGGAAATAAGATTTTTCCATTCTAATTCTTCACTCTTTTTCTTCCTTCATTGATCTGGCAGCCGGAATTCCAAATGTTCGATGGTATGGTGTTGAGGGGGACTACAATGTTCTGGTGATGGATTTACTAGGACCTAGTCTTGAAGATTTGTTCAACTTTTGCAACAGAAAATTCTCGTTAAAGACAGTGTTAATGCTTGCAGACCAGATGGTATGCAAATTCATATTAATAATGTGTTTTTTTTGGTATTATTGACTGCAATGTCCAACTTATTTGTTGTTCTTGATTCTTGCCCTCCATGCACCTGTCATTTTGACTGCCACGTTGTTTGTTGTTTGCACAGTACTCAATACAACTTAGGCCTCGCCTTCCTTGTTGAACCAATCTTTTCATTCCTTGTAACCTTAGGAGCTCCCTTTGGAATGCAGCTGATTCCCATCTTTTACTCTTAAATTTTTAGTGTAACATTTCTAACTTCGTCTTAATTCTAAAATGCCAGTCGTCATACTTTCTGGGGTTTTCCCTCCATTATTGCTTTCAGAGAATTGAAACTTTATATCTGTGCTTTATCAGATAAATAGAGTAGAGTTTGTGCATTCAAAATATTTTCTACATCGAGATATCAAGCCAGATAATTTTCTGATGGGTCTTGGGAGACGAGCTAATCAAGTAAGACTTTAACTTTCTCTACCATGCATATAAAATACACAAGTGTGTTATGTTTTGTTGTTAAGTTACTTTGGATTTTCATATAGGTTTATATTATTGATTTTGGACTTGCCAAGAAGTATAGAGATAGTTCTACTCATCAGCATATTCCTTATAGGTAAGTCTTTACAGCCATTTCTTGTATTTATTCTGTCAGAACTATTGCATTAAGTACTAGCAGATAGCTGACATGTTTTTAGAAACTTCTATAGTTCTATTGTGATGTACTTTGTAAACATGTTAATAGCTTATGTTTTGAAGTAGAAGCTTATAAAAATTAGTGCCTCAAGAAGTGGAGTTTATTACTTTTGACACTCCCCAACATATAAATTGGTATGACCCTTTTGTGCTTTGGCTGCTTCTTTGGTATTAGGCATTAGAATCATGGTTGTATGTCCAAATCATGGGAGAATTAGTTTTTTGCTATGCCAAGAGTTATCATTGTGGAAATAAATCATTTTTGCTTTTTTCCTCCTTTTACTTGAGCACTTGGTTTGGATTTAGAACTTTTTTTCTAATCCCATGTACTTATTCTTTATTAGAGAAAAATTCCAGTTGTTGTAGCCTTTCCATATTAGTGTTATTTTTGGCCTTAAATGCAAAATAGGACAATGTTTGTTCCTTCCAATTATTAAGCTATGTTTACTTAGTGGAAGAGAAGTCGGAGAGAAAGGAGAGGAGGTAGGAGGGGAGAGGAGAAGAGGGATTAAATCTTATTTACTTGAAGGAGGAGAATATGGGGGAGCGGGAGGAGGAGAAGAGGAGAGGTGAAGAAGATAGATGAAATATCTCCCTTCCGCTGGTAGCATTGGCATCATTTTCCCCCATCCAGGCTTTATGTTTCCATGTGACATATCGGAAAGGAAGATTGATTATTTGATTGAAGAAGAGTTTTTTGTGATAAATGTAATTACTGCCAACTAACAAGGATTTGAGATGACCTTTCTACCCCAGAGTTGAGGAAATGTAAGAATTAACAACAATCCAAAATATCATAATATACAAGGATTATGATTGCGTCACATAAAATCTTACTCAACATTATATTTCACTCAGTTTTAAACCTTTTGTGCATTTAGTTAAGTGAACTTACAGTTTAGGAAGTTAATTGTGTGAATTTATAGCATATATATTATTCAGAAGGAGAATTATCAATTATAGGTTTCATCTATTAGAATCATTATAATACTTGAGGTTTTCTGCACATGATCAAATTTGTAAGATCTGCAGCACCAGTAAGCTGTTTTATAGGAAGGCATAACAGGAATGACCATTCCACTCTCATATTTGTATCAGCACATACTGGTTGGCAAAATCCATATTTAACAGTTATGTGAATCTTGACATCTTCTCAGGCAACTAATTGAAAAGTATCGGGGGCAAAAGCAAGATCTACATATGATATTTGTTGATTTAGAAAAAGCTTATGATAGAGTCCCAAGGGAAATTATATGGAGAATTCTAGAAAAGAGGGGTGTTAGCGTAGTATATATTGACCTAATTAAGGATATGTATGAGGAAGTAACGACTAGAGTGAAGACTTCAGGCGGATTAACTGAAGCATTTTCAATAAAGATAGGGTTACATCAAGGGTCAGCTCTAAGTCCTTATCTTTTTACACTAATCATGGATGAACTTACTGGACACATTCAAGATATCGTACCATGGTGCATGTTGTTTGCAGATGATATTGTATTGGTAGATGAGACACGTGAGGGAGTAAATGCTAAATTAGAATCTTGGCGAGAAACACTAGAAGAGAAAGGTTTTAGTCTTAGTAGAGTAAAGACAGAATATATGGAATTTAAGTTTAGCAATATTGAACGTAATGAGACAAGTATTAAAATAGGAGATGATGAGTTGTCTGGAACTGAGAGTTTTAAATATTTAGGATCATTTTTGCAAGCCGATGGAGGGATTGAGAGAGATGTCTTACATAGAATACAAACAGGATGGTTGAAGTGGAGGAGAGCATTAGGTGTTCTATGTGATCGTAAAATGCCTCTAAAACTTAAAGGAAAGTTCTATAAAATGACAATTAGACCTGCCATGTTATATGGCGCTGAATGTTGGGCTATGACTCGAGCACATGAGCAAAAGATGAGAGTTGCGGAGATGAGGATGTTAAGATGGATGTGTGGACATACGAAGATGGACAGAATAAGAAATGAGAGCATGAGAGAGAAAGTTGGAGTTGTATCTATTGAGGGAAAACTCCGTGAGACACGTTTAAGGTGGTACGGACATGTACTTAGACGACCGATAAATGCTCCAGTTAGGCGGTGTGAAACTATGACAAATACGCATATCAAACGAGGGCGAGGTAGACCAAAAAAGACTTGGTTAGCAACAATAAAACAAGATAAAATTTATTTAAATATAAATGATGATATAATAGGAGATAGAGCTCAATGGCGTAAAATGATCCATATAGCCGACCCCACCTAGTGGGATAAGGCTTGGTTGTTGTTGTTGTTGTATAGTACTAGTTTATATCAAGTTCTTAACCAAGCAGTCCAGTTGCAATGGTGTTGTCTAGTTTTTGTCAGTAGAGTCTGCAGTTTCAGTTGTTAACAACAACGATAACAACCAAATCTTTATCCCACCTAGTGGTGTTAGCTATATGGATTGTCCTACTCCATTCAGCTTTAATGTGCGTATTTTATCCTGTTTTAACATTGTTTCTTTTTCATATTTTTAGTAGTCTCTTTATAGTCTACCTCAGTTTTATTAGCATGTTGTTTGAACTTGATGCTCCTTTTCATTTGTGAATATCCTCTTCACAGAGAGAATAAGAACCTGACTGGGACAGCAAGGTATGCAAGTGTTAACACACATCTTGGCATAGGTATGGAACCTAATTTTTACTTCACTCAATATTTATATGTTTAAGCTGGAATTCTGGATCTATCTGTTATGATAAATATTTGCTAAATTGAATTGTGGTTGATTTATTTTCGGTTTTGCTCTTCATTATGAATCCCTAGTCTGACTTCTATGTTTCTGGTTTTTACTGCAAAGAGCAAAGCAGGAGAGATGATTTGGAATCTCTTGGATATGTTCTTATGTACTTCTTAAGGGGAAGGTGCACTTGGGTTTCTTAAAACTTCTTTTCCTATATCTGTTAACTTTTCTAATATAAATTTGCCGATTCTTTGTTTCAGCCTTCCTTGGCAAGGTCTGAAAGCTGGAACCAAGAAACAAAAGTATGAAAAGATTAGTGAAAGAAAAGTTGCCACATCCATTGAGGTTAGTTTTTATTCATGTCACTAGTTGAGTTCTTTGTCCCTTGACATTTTCACTTGAGGATGGAGAGCTATTGGTGCAATCAGGCTTTATGTCGGGGTTATCCTTCAGAGTTTGCATCATATTTCCACTATTGCCGTTCTCTACGTTTTGATGATAAGCCAGATTATGCATACCTTAAGAGATTGTTCAGGGACCTCTTCATCCGAGAAGGTTAATTGTCTTTTTAGATTTTTTGCAAACTTGTGTCAGATATCTCGTAACTGATAACTTTTTAATTTTTATACGAATGGCTGTAACACTTGCTATATGTTGCAGGATTTCAGTTTGATTATGTTTTTGATTGGACAATTTTGAAGTACCAACAGTCACAGAGTGCTAATGCTCCTTCACGTGCTATTGTTAGTTTGAAGAACATGTTTCTTGTAAATTCAAATAGTCTTTTGCATTAGTGTATAAGTTGTATTATCTCTTATTTCTTAGGGACCAGGTGTGGGACCTAGTTCTGGCTTGGCTCATGCTGCTTCAAATGATAGACAGCCTGGTATGCCTGTTTTCCTAGTGCTATAGTTACTGGTTTTTAGCTTGCATATCTAATTAGGTTTTGCAAAACTGATACTTTTCATGTAATTTAGATTTTTTTTGCATGATGTCAGTACAGATATGTTGTCTTATCTCTTAGAATTTACTCATATGTCTTTACCAACTTATAATTTGCCCAGAAATAAGCAAGAACTTCTGTGCTATTGCGAATCAGTACTAATCAGTGCAGAATTATAGTTTCTCTAACATTTGAAATATCATTACTTAGAAAAGAACCTTCACATGAATTTGTTGCTAGGTAGTCTATTAATCTGAATGTTCTTGTTGTTGACACAACATTCAAAGTAGTGCAGTATATGTGTTCCAATTGGTGGAAGCAAGTTGGAGATCATAACTTCTTCCAACCAGCTTGGGTTTATCGGTTGAACAGATTAATTTATTATCTTTTTTTTTCTGTTAGGTGGTGAAGATGCAAGGACAAGTGGTTGGGCAACAGTGGACCCCACTTATCGCCCAAGAGTTCCACCTCCAGCTGTGCATCCTGGGAGTTTGACCAAGCAGAAGGTTCCTGTTGGTCACGATTCACCTGCAAACAAAGAAGCTGTTGTGAGTTTTTTTTTTCTTCTTTTCCCCTTTCTGTGTAGTAGCAATAATGGTTTATGATTGTTGGAATAGATAGTCAAAAGTCGTCTTCATAAATGTTGGATTTCATGGTGTGATAATTTGTTTTGGATATGGACTAAGATTAATTAGTTAATATAAGTGTGGTCTATTGAATCAAAGTTTGACAAAGATTTCAATTCACATGCATCAAACTAAGTCAGTGTTGGGTGCTTAGAAGTTGTTGCTATATGTTAGACTAGGAGAAGGTCTCACTTATCATGTTTGGGCTATTATAACATCTAATAAACACCATATTTTGGATGTAACTATGGTTTACATTGCATAGTCACTCGAGTTTGCGACTTAGGCCTTGTTTGGTAAAAGAATTTTCTCTTCTACACATGGGATTTGACAATAATCAGATGGCTTGATTTCGTCAAGATTTCATAGAATTTGGCAGAATCCCATTCTGTCACAAAACCCATTTAGGAGATGAAATTTGTAACTTTCCTATGCTTGAGGTGCTCAATACCACTGTTATTCCATCGAAATAAATTACTAATTCTGTTGCCTTTTTTTTTAAAAAGACTTTTGAAATCTGTTCCTTGTGGATGGTCCTGTATGGATGTGAAATTTATATGCATATGTTGTGGTTCTTGTGTTTCATTTGTATCTACCTTTAAATTTTTAGATATGTACGCTATTCTTCTGGTGGTGCAAAAAATCAGGTAGCTTATGATGGTGATTTTCTTTAAGGTTTTCTTGCTTAGTAATTCACCCTACTTTAATGATTTACTAAAACACAGCTTATGATTACTCTTCCTAGAATAACTTTTTTTTGTCTCACCTAGCAACAACTTTTCTTTGATCTTGAATATGCATATCAAGGCATTTATTGTTACCTTATTTCTGGGCCCAATAGAAATTTGAGGGCTTTATGTTTCTCTAATTGGGATGTAAAGAATGAAGATAGTCAATTAAGACAATTGTTATGTACATGTTTGTGAAATCATATTATTGAACTTTTCTCATTCTTGAAGTTAATGTATGTTGCACAAGTTGCTTGGAATCACTCATGTTCATCTTTATTTTATCTTTCCTATCCTGCCATGTCACCTACTAAGGTGGGCATCATACAAGTGAATTTTTAATGCGCCTTGACCTTCTATTTGTAGTATTGAATTTCTGGCTGTGAACTTTGTTCAGACAATCAATGCTCTATGAGAGCATAGTTTCTACAAACCTTGAATTACATGCATGCCTTTTGTTCTTCTGCTGCAATAGTACATTTACTAGAGTTTCTGTTCAAGTTCTTGTATGTCTATGCCATTGGCTTGACTTGGTGATTTATTGTTGTAAGTGGTACCTCATTTGGTTATGCTCTTTTACCTACTGATTGCATTGTCTAGCTTCTTAGTCCTTAGTAGGGCATGCTATATTGCATTTGCTAATTGATTCTATATCTTCTAACACTGAAAAGGCATTTGTAGTTTTCCAGTTCAACTTTTTTGGGTCAATCAAGCGGATCTTCAAGGCGAGCTGTTGTTTCTAGCAGCCGAGAAATAGGCTCTGAGGCCGATCAATCACGAACTCGCACTACAGAGGCCAGTCCTGGGACCTTCCGTAAAATTTCAAGTTCCCAAAGAACCTCCCCGTTTAGCTCTGCAGAACCCAGACACTCTTCCCAGGTGAGGAACCAACCAAACTCGAAGAACTTCGAGTCCACTCTCAGAGGGATTGAGGGCCTTAGCTTCGACGACGAGGAACGGATTCAATATTAGCCTTGCCAAGAAAGCTGCACGTTGCGTTCTCTTAATCTTTGTAAAATTTTTAGAACACAAGGAATGCAGCAGCCTTCTTCACCTGATCTGGTATATAACTCTGGATTTGAGAAATTTACTTTCACAGACAGTAGATTGATGGTGGGTCTGAGGAGCTATCACTGTTTGTAAATTTATTTAGAATTTGCCATCTCTCCTCCCTTTTATCACTGTCACAAGCGCCGTGTATTGTTTGTTTATTTCTGATTCTGCTGTAAAAGATTGGCTTCCAGTATTTATAGGATAACAGACTATTCATCATGACTTCCATTAAGTTCTTCAGGACATGACGTAAACTCTGTGTGTTGCTTCACTAATTAACTGTTATGATTAGATTCAAACTAGCAGTATACTGACCCTCAAAACTCCAATCCAGTCAGTTTCTTCTATATTTGATTTTTTTTTAAAAAAAATAATGATATATTTTCTCGATATTAAAACTGTGGACTGTTTAAAATCTTTCACATTAGGATAAAAATTCATAATAAAGAGCAGAAAGATTTAAAAGGCAAGTCAAACAATTAAATATGTAAATTGAAATTATATTTTTATAACGTCCATAAAATTTTGTGTGCGTTGCAGCAGAAGAGAATTTTCTTTATATATTATTAAAATTGCTATAAAAGTTAAAATGTAATATTTTAAATAAAAAAATAAAATAATAAATAAGTAAATTATGAGCTGTAAAATGAAATTTTATTTTATTCGCACCTATAAATTGATGAAATGGGATGAGGCGATGAGGATCCAAAAGCGACTCTCGATTGCTCTTTACCGAATCTTTCTTTCCCCAATCCTCTCTATTGTTCGGTCCGCGTCATAGCCTGCTACTTCTCCGCCGATTATTGGATTACTGTCGATAGATTTTCCTCGTCACGAGATCCTGCTCGAGATTGCCGCGGTGGAGTTCATGATACCGGATTTGGTGCTTTCGGGTACTGTTTCTGTTCTTCCCTCACGTACTCTGCCGAAAAGTTTGGATTTTTTTACCAAAATTAGCAGATGGATTGTTGTCGGCGTCCGACACTGATTAAGGATTCTTTTTGGGATTGGATGTCTATCTGCTCTCTTTGGCAGTTTTTTCAGTGGGTTAATTAGGGGTTTTCCGGTGGAGACTGGTTGATTCTTCGAATTTCCAGATCGGGGGAATCGAGTGATATGAAAGGGGGTAGGGAGGAGGATAAGGTCATGGGGCCTCTCTTTCCGAGGCTTCACGTGAACGACACAGATAAAGGGGGTCCGAGGGCGCCTCCGAGGAACAAGATGGCGCTATACGAGCAGCTCAGTATCCCTTCTCAGAGGTTCAACTCGACCTCCTCTGCCATGCCATTTCCTCCTCGGAACTCCAACAGTTTGGTTCCTTCGCTTTCGTCGAGTCAGGTTGGTGATGCCTTTTGTCCACTTTCTGGCTTGGTTAAATTTGCTGAACTGTTTATCTTGCTGCTATTATTCATCTAACGTATTGCACAGAAGTAACTTTTGCATGACACATCTTTGTAATGCTGTAAACTTAATTTATTCTTTTCCTATGAAGTTAAAACGGATGTAATGGGTAAGACCACAATTCACAAAGGAATGGTAAAAAAATTAATTGCTATTTTGGAGCAGTGTAATATGTGCTATTTCCTTAATGTTTTGCTACCCTTATTTGTTTTTGAAGTTTTTATAGCAGTGTAAACAAAACTTATTTTTTTTCTATATAATTACACTTGTTTTTAAATTATTGTTGAAATACGAAATTTCAGAAAGAAATTAACTTGCATCATTGCATGCATGTCACACTCTCTTTGTACGTACTCTTTTGATTTTATCACCTTGATTCCTCTTCCACCCTTTCACATCTCAATAGATGAGCTATCAAGTATCAACATCCAACCATGGTTTTATCAACTGGTATCAATCAACACATTGGATGTATTGTTCTATTTCCGATTGTACCAAAATTGTGATGACACAAGGTAAATGTCATTATGTTGTCCATGCCAACAGAATCTAAAGGGTGCCAATAGAGACAATGCTTGTCTCGGTCTGTACTATTCAAAACTAATCAAGACAGGAAGATTTTCTTATGATGTATCATCTTTTAATTTTGTTTGCTAGATGGGTAAAACGAGAGGTAAGGGGAGGAAAAGCACTAACGAATTATATTGGCCTAGGCCAAATAAGAAGTGTATGTTCAAATCCAATTCCCAGTGGTTAACAGAGACATGGCTATGAATGCATGAAAAAATTAAAAAGGTTGGGGTTGGTCAGTATATGCTGTCAAGCATAAAAATCTTAAAACTTCATATAGATATAATAAAGAATATTAATCCACCCATCTAATTTGTACTTTTGAATGGGAATAAATTAATATTAACCAATGACGTAAAATAGATAATATATATAAGGAGCATGCATATAATCAACATTTAAGCCTTAATCTATATTGGTAATCAGGTTTGGGTTTTTGCATAACAAATCAACCATGACTGACTTCGATTTGAAAATGAAATTACATGTACCTGCACTAGGGCTTAACTATGCTTGCATCATCCGAGTTTAAAATGTGCACATAATATCCTCAAAGAAGATTCAAACTGCATATAGTAATCTTACATTATACAATTAATAAAAATGATGTTGATTTAATATCTTTTTTCCTAGGCTACTTTTTTTGGTATATATATATTTTTTGTTTCCTTAAGTCTTTCTAAGCTTGTTGGAACTTGAATGATGTGCTATCTTCTATGCTGACCATATCACCTCGTGCAGTCCAGTATTAAAACCATGGTGTACATAGAATACCCTTATTCCTTATATTTTTTAATCAAAGCAGCAAAAGGTGATTGCTATTATATATTTTGGCTCTCTTCAGTTTTTTTAAGAGTTGACAAGCATTTATGTTTTAGGGATGTGGTCAGCTGAGGAAGATAATTTCTCCTTTTTGTATGACCCCTCAAGTGCCTGTTCGTTCAACAGAAACCTCTAGAACTTCTGATGGTATGAATCCTGTCACAAAAAGGATAGAATTGGGGAGAAACCCCACAAAGCAAGTTAGTTCTGGGAATTTGTTTGGCGCACGATCAGCTGCTGAATGTAGCTTTCAGAGACAAGAAAACCCTAGCGTGAGAAATTCTAGTGAGAAGGTTTTGGATGATGCAGATGATATAGTGGTTCCTACCTTTGATCAGTCAGAAATGGTTGCATCCATGCAAAAGGATACAGATATGACAAATGCAGGAATGTTAACTACCGTCATTTCGCCGAAAATGCAGGAGAATCTTACAGCTGTTAATTCCTTATGTCAATACCCAAATTCAAATGAGAAGTCCTTAGAAGAAACAGAAATTGCAGAAATTAGATTACAAAATTCTGATAGAACTCGTATTGAAGATCTTAGAGAAACTTCAGCAATTGATATGACCAAGGAAACCAAAGAAAATTCTCAATCCAATAATATTGCTAAACAACCAAACAGTTCAAAAGATTTTGTTAAGACTGATACAAATAATTTTCATTTAACTGATAAGTCAGTTACAGTGTTATGTCGAGAAAATGGTGATGTTAGTGATATTGCAATTTCTGATAGTAGAAAATCTCTGAAGGCCAAAACTGACCTGTATTCCAAGATGTCACCTAGAAAAAGTTCAAAAAATTTATCGAAGGACTTCCATAACAAGGACAATGCAAAGAGAAATGGATCATTGGTATTTGGTGTCGCAGAGAGGCAACATGATGCATATGAGCCCTCAATGGGTGAGACAGTATCAAGCTTGGAAATATCCCCAGATGATATCGTTGGAGTAATTGGTACCAAGCACTTTTGGAAGGCCCGAAGAGCTATTATCAAGTATGTATAAAACTTTCACTGAATTACTATTTCTAGAGGCACATTCTTGAGAATGGTCTTCACAATCTATGTTGTGCCATATCCTTTAGGTGGCATTTACTTAGATTACCAATAAGCATTGCTTCTCGTTATTGTTTCATATTATGAGTGACCAAATTTTTGTCCTTTGTATGTCTGATACTTTTTACAACCAGTGAATCATATTCGAGCACCATTTAAAGGGCTTTAAGTAATGGGCTTGACTCTTCCAATGCAATTGAACTGACCTGTCAATTTATTGGTTCGGTAGAGCCCGCTGTTTGATTAGCCTAGATCTGAGTCCATCAATTATGGAGATATGGAAAAGGGCATTAGAATTGTCTTAAATAATGCATGGTTATTTCATACACTGTGTCAAAAAATGCTTATTCATTCTGATAAGTTCATTATACACCATTAAGATCATGAACTTGGGGAGAAGTTAGCACATTTAAGTAGTTTGTGGCTTTAGAGAACCTTGCTTCTTTATCAAATGGATAATCTGAAAGAAATGTGTAAAGTGTTGGGCTTTTAAAGAAATGTGAAGGTATTAGGAGTGTTTGGATGTGAATTAGACTATTATCTTTATAGGAGTGACAGGGAAGGGGCTCTAGCAAAGATTTCTGAATCCTTGCCATCTCTATTCCTTTGCATGCAGCATAAGTATAGGTCATGGGATGATACTAAAGTCTAGATAATCTAAATCAGGAAACGCAGCCAATGGAGGACCAAGTGGTGGTCTCTAGGGCATGGAGTTGAGTGAGGCCATATTTGAGTGTAAAGAAGTCGGAAAGAGGCCCTACAGAAAGCATTCCCACACCAAAAAAATCAAACTAGAGGATAGTGACATTAAGCCTTAAGTGGCAAAGATCATGACACCTCAATTTAGTCACGCGAGGAAAGTTGTGGGCTAATAATGGAGATTTATAAGCATAGATGAGTTACCAATTACTAATTGGCTTTAGTATTATGAGCTAGTTGTTCGGGCTAACAAGATTAATTGAAATCTCTTGTCAAGTCTAGTTGTAATGCTGAAAAAGGATGCATAACTTAATAGGAGATCAAAGGTAACGAAGAGCATTTGAAAAAAATGTGCATTTTCTAATTAAAAAGGATGTAAAAGTAACGTTTAAAAGGAGAAAAGAAAGTAACAAATCTGAAACATTTATTCATCTTCTCAAGGTTGCACCACTACCACTAGGTTCTTTATTATACTATCAATTTTTCATCTTTCATCTAAACTATCAATTTGCTTAGAGGCCTTAAAGGAGAGTAGTTATGATCCCTCTCTCAACATCTATCTTCTTTCAAAGTTGATGTTAAAAAATTTTAATATTTCTCTTAGTATTTCCTTCAATGTAAAAAGATTGAATACTTATTCCTCTCTCTTGGCATTTCTCCCTCCCATAGAAATTGGAACCTGAACCTCACTCTCTGTACAAACTTTTTTATCAGTTTCTATATTAGTTGCAACTTGGAAAGATATATGCTACTGCTACTTTCTCCTTTTCACTATTCTCTCTCTCTCTCTCTCTCTCTCTCTCTCTCTCTCTCTCTCTCTCTCGTATTGGAACTTTATAACTGGATACTTGGATTACCCAAAAAAAAGTATTGGAACTTCATTCAACTCCAATAACATCTCCTTGTCTTTTCGATGTATATCAATCTTTCACTCAGTCTCTCTATTGATTTTTTCATTGTTTAAACTACAAGAATATATATTGGAACCCTATATCTCTTCTCTATGCAATCTTTCACAACCTTTTCCATCTCCATAAACCTATCCTGTGGTGCTTTCAGTTTGAATGTTTAAGAGTGGGCCAAGAAAGTTATAGGCAGAAGATTTTATTCTTTTGGATGTCAGATCAACTTCTCAACTTCATTCTAGATCTTTGAATCATCAATCTCTCAATTGTTGCACTGGTTATGCATTTTTCTTGTCTTTTTCAACTGTATTAGACTTATTTTTCTATTTTGTATAGCAACCTGAACATTAATTAATATCTATGCTCTAGCTTGAGTAATGTTGGAATGTAGCGTTTGCTATCTTGTCATTAGGTACCTTGTTAGAGGTCTCTGTAAACATTGGTTGTGTAATTTTTCTTTTCTACTAACATTGCTATATTAGCTCAATTGGATGACATTAATCAAAAGAGTTAGATTGGCCATCTTCTTTTTGCTGGTCTATTTTACAATAATGCTTTTTTAGGTTGAACTAGTAATTTAGTTTTTTTTTTCTAGTCGAGTTGGTTGTAAGTTAAAACAATATGCAGTTACAATGCATATGTGCATATGCGGGCAGAGATATGGTGAGGTACTGTAAGCAGCAAAAGTCAATTAGCCACTAGGTGAGGTTCACATACCGCACAGTAGTTGTCTTTGAAATTTCATAATTGCTTCCACCACCTCTTTTGTCCAGTTTACAAAAAATGTGAAATCAGGAAAGCCTCTTTTTTTGTTGTTCACGAAATAGTAATTCCTCAACTTCTTTTACCCAATAGACAGTGCTCATATATTGTATAAAATGTTAAGCACTCTTTTTTGGCATATTGCACCTGCCATTACACCTCAAACGTGATATCAATGGTTAAATATATTGCATTTTGGTGATTTTTTTCTTGGAATTCTGTCAAGTAATGACACTTGTTCTATCTATTAGTCAGCAAAGGGTGTTTGGAATGCAAGTATTTGAGCTTCACAGATTGATAGAGGTTAGTTTCAACAGGTCAGCTAATTATGTTCATTGGCCCTCTACTTCTTGCGCTGTCCATAACATTCTACTGAAACAGGTTCAGAAGTCGATAGCTGCATCACCTCAGTTACTTCTTGAAGGGCAGACTTACTTAAACAAACCCTCAGTAAAAACTCCAAATAATACCAAAATACCTCAGTGCAACAACACTAATTCACAGCCAGTGGAATTAAGGGGACAAGATGATCTTCATAAGGCAAAACATAATTTGGAGCAGCCAATAGAAGATGACGTTGATGGAGTCCCAGCGCTCCCTGCATATGAGGATGGATCAAAAATGAGTACTCAAGTTCGAGTCTCAAAAGTTGGGCAAAACTCTGTTATTCCTCCGTCACTGCCAATGGCTCCTGATGACAAGCAAAGTCCTTGGTGTTTTCCTCCTCTGGCAAATCAATGGCTAGTTCCAGTTATGTCACCATCAGAGGGACTTGTTTACAAACCATATTCCGGACCTTGTCCATCACCTGGTGGCTTCATGGCCCCTCTTTATGGAGGCTGCACTCCTCTTGGACTATCTCCTCTCCCTGGGGACTTTGTTAACCCAGCCTATGGTGTTCCAGCATCTCATCAACCACCAAACATGGTTTTGTCTGGTCCGCCTGCGATTCCACCCCACTATTATCCTATACCTTACAACCTCCGACCCTTGAACCCAATGATCTCAAGTTCTGCAGTTGAACAGGTCAGCAATCTAGCTGGTTCACAAGCCAATGGCCAAACAGTTCAGTACTCCAGGGGCTCTTGTAACATGTTGCATCCTCCAAGGGATAAAGTATTTTCTGGCAATCTTGGAAAGTTTCAGGTATCAAAGAACAGCGAGTTGCAAGGAAGTACCGCAAGCAGTCCCACTGAAGCGGCACGTCCAGAAGGAAGATTGCAAATACCTCCTCTTCCTACTTCTCCAGTAGCTAACAGCCTTAATTGCCCATCACAGTCCAGCGGAAGGGATAGCCAAACTCGGGTCATTAAGGTTGTGCCTCACAATGCTAGGTCTGCCACAGAGTCCGCTGTCAGGATTTTCCAATCGATACAGCAAGAGAGGCAGCAGCATGACTCTTGATCAATAGACGTGCTGAACTGGGATCAACAACTTCCTCCTGAATGCCTGCCTGATAACTTGCTAATATTTCTCTTCTGCCGCCTAGTCATGCTCTTGATCTTTTGTTTGGCAACTTGATATACAAACTTCTGAAGTTACTCATGAATAATAGTAATACAACATCAGTAATGTAATGCCCTTTAGCTTTTATCTTATAGGTATTATAGTTGCAGAATTGCTTGTACATATATGAAAGCCCAGTCTTCTGATATAAGCATTTGTCTCAAATCAATAGCAATGTGGTAGTCAAATTTTGTCTAATAGAAATACAACTCTCTCATTTGACCTGGACACTGTGAAATCTTTGTAGAGGTGGAGGTGACCCTGCTGTGCTCGCAATGTCAAGTCAAACCTCATGGAATTTGTTATGAAAAATGTTACAGACTCAGAATAAATAAACCCTTCTTTTACTATGCCTTGCTTGTTGATATACAATATGATCATTAATATGTTGTTTCTCCTCTTCTTGCTTTTATTCATTCATCTTTTTCTTTTTCGTGTTCTTCGTGTGTGTTTTTTTCTGCATTATGCCGATGCTAATTTCATTTCTAAAATTTAATTCTGTTTTTATAGTGACTTTTAGCCGGCTTTAAGTCACTGCTCTCGGACCCTGCTGATAATGCACGATCTCTGATGATGTGTATCATGTATTGACATTGATCTCTGATGTAGATTCTAATGACGCCTGTTTCGTGTTTTTAGTGGATATTACATCATTACATCTCCCTTTGCTGCATATGTAAATCGCATAAGTTTTATAAAATTCCCATACTTTAATCTCAAAGCTAATGCAATGTTGGAGGCTCTCTTGTATGCAAAGGTAAATTTTTTTTATAAGGTTATTATTTATTCTGATCATCTACAATTGATCACCATTCTCAAAGAACTTTCTGCTCAACCTTGGTATTATTTATGGAGCAAAGTTATTGCCTGCTTGAAAAGTTATCTAGCTAGCCACTAGATTGGAATTACGTTTCAACAAGAAGAAATGATATTTCACATTATTTTGACAATTTTGCAAATGTAAAGGTTTTATTTCTTGACATTGCTGCAGAACCTGATTTCAGCAATACTCATCTAAGAATCTCCTTTTGTTTAGAAGGGCAATTGCATATATTTTAAATAAGAGGAAAAGAAAGAAACGAAAAATGCATACAAGCATAAAAAACCAATTAATCAAACCATAAGTACAAAAAGGCAAATGCATTAACAATTTATGATGACTGCCTTAAATATGAAACCTTACATGTAGAAAAACTTTTCCTTGTGGCATTGAGTGAATAGAACATTAAAGTATGCTACAAATGCATGTATGTAATCATCACGTTCTGCTATTAGTTAGAAAGGAGCCGTGAAGGACACATCACCAGATGCCATTTCAGAAATATCCATCGCCTATAAGAATCAACCATAAATATTTCCATGGGGTTAGCATCCAACCATATGGAAGAAAGAGAGGCAGTAATAGAAATCACCTTAACTAAGACATTAGAGGTAACAATTTGTTTTGGATCAAAAGTATCAACTAGTGGTTCAACCATAGCTTGCTTCTTGATGCAGCTCATAGCAAAACCATACACATTGTTCCAAACTGGAAGAAGGAACATAGTTCCAACAGAAACAATAAAATCACTTTAAATGTGACCAAACAGAATCTGCCAGGATAAGACCGTAAAAAATGATTGGAATAATTAGAAAATTATTACAATCTAAAAGGAATAATTAGAATATCAAGCACTGAAAGGTCTACAAAGACTCACTCTCAATCTTATCTTCTTTGTATTCAGCATCCTTAATTGCCGTCAAGAATAGTAAAGCTTTGTCCGGTAAGATAACGCCATCGTTGATCTGGAAGAAGAATGAACCAAGAAACATAAAACTGGTGTTTTGCCTGTATTAGCCTTATAAGTGAGTGAGCCTAGTAACAACACATCTTTGTTGAACACCACAAAACAACAAAAATTTAAACACTTTCAAGACAAAAGAAAAGACAACGATGCAAGAATTTAATTAGTTTGTACAGATACTTCAGTAATTGGTGCAATCAGATAGTAATGGGAATGTCTCCGTAAGGCATCTTTTGTACCATACTTGGTATTCTATTTTGATCATAAGGGGTTATTCTACTTCAGATTTATCCTCTCTTCTCTCTTGTTCAGTTTACCCTCTCCTCACCTCTACCCTACTTCGTAGCTCTGGTGGTTCTAGATTACAAAATTACCGAAGATTGTACATCTTCTTTTCAAATTATTGGATGAGGATATTGATCCTAAACAAACATTTGTATAGCAACAAAGGCGCTCTTATAATGTTTTTCTCATTAAAATTCATAATACATGTCATTTATCTCTTGCAATTCATAACTTTACCAAATAATATCTGCTTTAATGGTTGGTGTAAGATATTATATTTTGTGGTAGTTCAATATATATAAAACATATCATATTTAATCCATATAACAAGTACCACTACCTAACGTTGGCCAATCCTCAGTCTATCCCATCTTAGTTTTTATTTCATAAATTACTCAATCTAATAATATTTTATTTTTCAATTTTTAACCTAACATGGCACGACTAATATGGTCAAACTATCTAAATTGTCTTTACAAACTATTTATGATTTTTAATCTTTTATAAGACACTGATGATGTTATATAATCTCACCACCACCCCAAGCGTTCAAAACTATTGAGTTGAGTTGAATAAAAAATCCATATTGGTACAGAAGATGGTTCTTGGTTCAAAAAAGTGTCTTCAAATCTTCAAAAGAATACTATTTTCTGGCCTAATGCCTATTAAGCTACCAAACACTAAAAATACATGCATCACTTTTGTGCCCTAGACTTGTTTTTATTTATTATTTGATTATTCAAAGACTTATTTTGAGCTGTGTGTTATGTTTTGAATTCAATTATCAATATTTGAGTTAATATATAAATGCATCCCTTGAGTCTTGACTATTTGCTGGACTTTATTATTAGGTGGGTTTTGATTTTGATTGGATGGAGGTTTGATACAATTTTGTTGATTGAATGAAACTTTGGCCATATAAGGGTATGGATTAATTCTCAAGTCAAATAGAGAGAAGGGTTAGTTCAATTAAGCAATGTGCTTTTATGATCAATGTATAGAGAGAGTAAGGGTAAGGTTCAATGTGGATCTTGAGATTTATCGCATTGTCTTTTTTATATATTTAGTTCATTATTTTGGCATTTTAATATACATTGAATTTTATGAGACATTGTGTTATGGTAAGAGCAAAAGGGTGTGCTTCTTAGCCAATAATGGTTACTATTTAGTAAAGAAGTGTTATATTGGGTTGTTCCTTTCAAGTATTAATGAATATTCAATTTAGATATTTGAGTATCTATCCTGTGATTTATAATTATTTGTAGTTCTTCTGTTTAAGAAATGCAAAAAAAAAAAAAAAGTATATGTTTGTTGTTTCTGTAATTTTGCAGATAATGTACTGTTAGACTTGTTGTGAATTTTTCATTAATTGTTATTTGTTTAAAATTTAACTTAATATTCTAGACCTGCAGGGCAGTCTTGACTTGTGTTACATGTTGGTTTTTTTAATAAAAATATTATTTATAAATTTTGCAAACAAACAGTTTGGGGGAGAAATTTTGTATGTGATCTTTGAATTATCAAGTTACGGGATGCAAGGTCCAGAGCATCATTCAATCCTGAAGTTTATCTCAGCCCAAGATCAACTCATGAGTTTTAATCTGTTAGTTACTTTGTTTACATCTCCAAATATAAGCCTATAAAAATTAGAGAGTCAATTAAATTAAAATTTTAAAGCCAAACATTATAAAAGTATAGCAAGCATCTTAACTAATAATTGTTTTTTCCTAATACCACAATGAATGTTCTGCAACAGATAAGAGTATTGATTCTTACAACATTCTAATAAGGTTAGTCCATAATTTTACATAATGCTCCTAGGAAATCCAATATCCAACCTAATTTCCCTACATGCCCATAAATATCTCTAAATGAACCATTAGGAGTTGAATTAGATTGGCACAAGTAGAATGAAACTGGCACAAATACAATATATAAATTCATTTGAGTTTCTCTCGCCGTGGTATAATTGGTCCTCTTTGCTGTTGTTGAGAATATTCCTACCTTGGTCAAATTTTATCTCAGTCAATTTTGGATACTATCCACAATCCTATCTCAATTGATGCCAGTAAAACTATGTTGGCAAGGTTGGTATAGTGACATTTACAGATGCCTAACAATATCGATAATAGTCAATTGTTGGAACAAAAAGTTTCAGCCATGCCAACTGATACCCATCGGCACTTTGAAACAATGATGTGATACATGTTTCATTGATCATTATATTTTGCCTGTTACAAGTTGCGCATGAATTTTGGTGTATCATTAGTGGACATCAAATGTGGTTATTATGCTACTTGTGCACACAAAGCAAGTACCTGCTCTGACAAATTTTCCTAAAAACAATTGCCCACAAAATAAACTGAAGATTAAGAGGAAGATTCGATACTGTTATGTTTGGCCTATACAGACTATAGACCATCAAGAGTAGGTATGATCATGGCAATGAAAGAAAATACAAATTTGATGTTTGGGGAAAAGAAACAGACTGGAATATCACTTACAAGCCATTTATCGCGTGCATAAAGAACTGTGTTTGGCATGTTCTCAAACAACAGGAAATAGTCCATCCACTCAGAGATGATAACATCTACATGAGGCACTGGAAGCTCAATCTCTTCAACTTCCCCTTTTAGCACAGTTATAACTGCATAGATAAAATATGACAAATAAGTAAGATGAACTTAGGAGTACAATCATCAAATATAGATCACCATCAGAATGTCCATTTGTTCGAACTATTTCTTTTGCCATGTCAGCCATTTGAGAGCATTCCACCTGCGCATCAGATGAACACAATAACACCAATCAAATCAGGGGAATAATAAAAAATAAGAAGACAAACAAATAAGTACAGGAACGAATCACTTTTTGTTGTTGCGTGTTCCAAACAAAACATTGTATTCTAAAGTGCTAGGAACTAGCTAACCTGGTTCATGGAAGGACACAAGAAGAAAAAGGACACTTGAAACTCCACAGTTAGAAAGTCTATACTTGTGATTACTCTCTGTATATACTGTGTCGAAATCAGTCACCTGTTTTGGACTTGAACAGGCATGTTCCTCTTATACCTGCATCAATTGCTTCTGTTCCTTGACCTTGTCAACCAATAAACTTCTGCTGATCGTTAGACTCGAACAAAATAGCATCGTCAAGTTTACATAACCCTGATGATGTTTAGATAGTTGTTAAAATAATGTGACTCATGGCACAGCAAATATCTTTAAAAGATATAAAGTTTTCAAGACAAGTAATTGTCATACAGAAATGGTAATAATACCCCAATCTAACTTTGTTCATCTTAAGTTAAAAAGAAATGCAGGTAACTTATATGAAAACATTCTATAGAAATATGTACAGATAGCCTCGTAGGAATGAGAATTAATATGTTATTAAAAATGTGCTAAAAGATGCTCAAGACAGATCAATAATTTGGATATCTACAAGATTACAAAAGAAAACCACACATACTAGGGATGATGTGGTGATTAGCTGCAGGTTTGTACAATGAATATAGTGTATCACATCAGTCTCATTAGTATCGTCTGTACAAAGACTCGTATGCTAGTGGATCAGTGGCATAACACATTTCATGCACTTAAGACAGCTTAATAATTCCATTTGGAAGTATAATATTGGGATTCCTTGTGTGAGGCATTGGAGATGCTAGCCCTTTCAATTTGGCACCATGGCCATGGACTAGTGATGTAATACTCCAAAGTGTATCTCCTGGCTGTGATGTGGCCAATTTTCCTTGAGAAAGTTTTGCCACTGTCTTTGACTTCATTAATTGACCTTTTTTGGGCTTGCCCATTCCAGTAGCAAGCATCCACCTAGAACCAGACTGTTGTTGCTTGGGATCACCCCAGATAGTTCTTTTGCTAGGTTCAGTATCTAGACCAGCAACAAGCACCTCAGTGATTTTAAACCGAGGGATAATCTCTTCCTCATGCTTCTCCTGCTTATCCAATGGCTTGGTTACAGTCTCAACCCCATCTTGCTCTTCATTGTTTCCTTTCTTTGAGGCATTGCAGTGTATTGCTTCTGGCTTTCGGGGAAGAAAAACACGCTTAACTTGAATTAAAGCAAGCATGGGCATGCCAACTGGCTCATAGTTTCGTAAGGGATCTCGGAGTTGTACCATTAGTGAGACAGTGAAGTTATCCCCAAGAAACCCCCATTTCTTTCCTGATCTTTTCCCTCTTTTATCTCCGTTCCACCCACTACAAATCATGTCCGCAGAATTAGCATGATGTGCTACCAGAATCTTTGAAATTCGATCACTGCCCTGATCTTCATCATCGATTATGCCTGAGTCAAGCTTCATCCACTCATCAAACGAGAGAGACAAGCCCATCAAACCATCAATGTCATCATCACTTTCTTTAACATTCAAAAGTTGTAATCCACTTGTGCCCTCCAAATCTAGTGACCAGCTTCTTTTAGCTCCTCTACTCTCCAATGTTGAAATATCACCGATAGACTGGGGGATAATATTTGAAGGTGCCTCTTCATTTGACGTGCCTGTTTGTATTGTCAACCCCTCAAATGATAGTACTTCAATCTTATCCATTGCCATTAGAGCAAGATCCTCTAAAGTAACATATTCTGAGACTGCTTCCCTGCCATTGAAAGAACTCAGAGCCAGGCTGTTACTTTTCTTCCTCCTTACAGAAACATTCTGAACAGCATTTGGATAATGATTCTTGACGTGGCTGTCCAAACAAAAAGAGTTTAGTATGACATCAAAGAACCATAGAATACAAAGGTTTCACAGGAGAAATTTACTAAAAATAACCAGAGAACAAAATTCTCAAACCTTTCACAAGAGTCCAGAGCAGTGACAGAATCCCATGCAATCTGTTGCATGGTCTTCCCTGTTATATCTTCCAAAGGCATTAATTTGCTTGCCTGCCTTGATAGTTTTTCAATGCCCTCCGAAGCTAATCTCTGCAATATTTCCATCATCCCGGAACCCATTTCAGCAGGAACCACTACAGGGCTAGACACCTGCATTATCAACTTACCCTTGTTCTTTGCATTTGTGAAAAGCAAAGGGCTCATGGATCGCAAAAAGCCTCCATCTTTGGTTTGAACAATTGGACCCAACCCCTCACCAAGTGGTGGTAACTCCAATGGCTCCTCTGATGGGAGATCAATAGGACTACCAAATGCCCCACTGCTCCTAGGTGGAGAAAAATTAAAATTGTTCTCATTCAATCCCCATTCCTGCATCAAAGCTTCTGTTTCTGCATCCTCCAGTATTTCAACCCTAGATTTGCTATTGTACATCCCCATATTTATCTTGTGAAGCTCTTTCTCAGCTTCATGGACCATTAGTGACAGATTAAGATCGTCAGAGAAGTCACCCCAGTAAGAGAGCTGTTCTATTCTATCATTAGGACCCAACAAATCACTCCCTGATGCCAAGGATTCTTTTTCAAATTGCTTCCACAGCTTTTCCCTGGGTGATTCTGGCTCACTGTCTGTACTCAATCCACAAGGGCTGTGTTCTATGCCTAGCACGCTTAAGAACTCATTGGCAACAGACTCTGTGACAGCATCTATGCTACGTGACCTTCTCAAGCTTGCCATCTTGTAACTAGAATCAATGTCACCATGACTTAATTGCTCCATTGGCTTGTAGCCAATATTGGGGGAGTCAAATTCTCCTTTCTCGAGAGCTGATGTACTCTGGAAGATAGCGTTCAGCTCGTCTCTTGCTGAATCCACGGTTAGTTGTTCGTCATCTTGAATTTTGTCAGCATGGTTCGTAGTATCCACATTCAGCAATGCAGACTCTTGCATGTTAAGACTGCTTTGACAAGACCCCTCCTGAGCAGATTCATATGACTTGGTGTCCACCATTTCTTCCTGCGAAATCAGATCGAGGTTATCCCGAAGAGCAGACTCTTCTACGTGTGGTTTGCCTGATTCCATAATGGGCCCTTCAATTCTGGCCTCACCATCGGGTTTGTCGAGCTTCATACCTTGCCCTTCCTTATTGCCCTTGCATTCCGCATTAAAAATGGTGGCATCGACCACAGTTATTGCTTTGCATGTTTGGTCTTCTGACAAAGTCTCTGCACCGTGTTCAATCACCATACAATCAGGATCATTGCATTCCCATTCATCACTTCCTTTGACAGGCTCCGGCAACATACAAGGCTTCAGCATATCCATAGAGGTATTAAGATTCTGTGTGTCTAATTTCCCCGCAACGTTAGCTTTTGGTGAGATCTCTATTGTTGATCTTGGCAACACCGCATGAAGCACCTTCACTTCCTCTAGCGGACTACTCTGCGTATTCATCAAATCAAGCTCAGAATCCTTTGATTTCATTAACTGGGAGACCTTTCTCTCTCCTTTGTCCCAGTCCAGAGGACCAGCCCCGACCAAGGGCTCATTCCTAACAAGCGAAAACCCGAAGCTAACATTAAGAGATGCGCCCCTTGCCTTCCCTGACAAACGGTAGCTGGTGCTCCAGTTTCCAAATGCTTTCTCGTCCTCGAGTTCCTCTAGAGTAGCCGGAAGCACACGGGTAACATCCACCAGATGGCGACCGAGGTCCAGCTCAGCGGCGCCACCTGCGAGGGAGGGATAGATCAGGAAATGCCGAGCCTCGTACTTAGCCGTTCCTCCCGGACCGGTGCGGGCGCCCTGCACGGCGCATCGGTAGGCAAGCGTCTCCTCGAACTGGACGACTCCGCGGACGACGCGGGCGGGGCTGGTGGAAACGGAAGCGGAGGCAGGATCCGTGGCGCGACGCCACTGCACAACGAGCGGGACGCCAGAAAGGGCAGTGGGGAGGCCCTCGATGTAGTGGACGTGGAGGGAGAAGCAGCAAACGAAGCGACGCTGGCCGGTGATCTGAGAAAGCGCCTTTTTGATCGGGTTCCATCCCCACAGAGACGCTGTTTTCTTCTTCTCCTTGCCCTTCAAGGATGAAGTGGAGGAGACAGAGGAGACAGAGGAGGCAGGTGAGGAGGGCTTGGGGAGGGAACGACCTTCAGAGGGAGAGAGTCGTTCTTCGGAGGAGGGAGGAGGAGGAAGGCGCCGACGTTGGTGTTTGGGGTCGAGGGAGAGGGCTTTTCCTAAGGCTTCGATTTCATGGAGCAATTCCAGGTGGTCATAGTCGCCGGCGGCTGGGATGCCACCATGGGGCGATTCGCGATTCCCCTGGCCGGAGGCAGCCCTCCCTATCATGGGGACGAGAAGGAGGAGGAGGAGGAGGAGCCGAAGACCGATAAGGTTGTCTTATCTCCGTCGAACGTTACTATTTTTAGATTTCCTTCGTCTTCGTCCTTGTTTGCGCCGAGAGAAAGATACCGAAACAGATTAAATTAACGTGGACCAGCGCCAGGTTGGCTACCCATGCCACGTTTAGAAATCTACCAGCCTACAACTCCAGTTCGTAGTTCCTTTCCACTCATAGTTCAGGTAAAAAAGTGGGCTTCCTCATTAAGCGTTGAAACAGTAGTCGCTAATATCCGACGAAGACAGCGATCGGTTGTCCTTCCACTGCCGTCCGATTGGCGGAATGTTTTAGGTGTTCTTGTTCCTTTATGTTTTATTGATGATTATATTTGCGATAATTAATTAATTAATTAAAAAATAGAACCTACATCATTCAGAGGCGTCGTCTATCCAATTTTCAATTTTTTAAAAAAATAAATAATAATAATAATAATTTGATATGAATAATGGATAATGGACGAACGAAAATTAAAAGGGATTTAAATTCATTCATGAATAATGGATTTAGAAGGAAACTGTTGTGACTAAATAGAACAAAAAGGTGTGATTCCAGTTCCACCGTACGTTCCTGTAATTCTTCATCAACAACTAAACGCAAACACTGAATTGATTACACTTAACAATCGAGCTCGATCGTTTATATGTATATATGTCCATTACATCTATCCTCTCCAATGCATGTCAATGATCTTTGTTACTACTGTACGTCTGGTTCAGGTTCAAAGGATTGAACGCCGTTGAGTACTTCTCTTGTTGATGATGCAGCACATGAATATCGTTAATACGGCTGGAGTCTTCTTTGACGAATAAACCATGAGGAGGAGCTCCGTGCTCTCCGCCGATGTAGGAGGTTATGGCGGCCGCCAAAGCAGACTGGAAGCTCGGGTGCGACGCGATCGCCCCCGCGATCAGTTCGGTCAACGCAGACTGGCCGCTCGGCGCGATTTGGGATTGTTCAGTACTCTTCAACACCTCCTCCTTCAGCTTCGGCAGCTGCTGCCTCGCAAGGCTCAGCGGCGGTGCATTAATGTCGCCGTGCTGCGTACTGCTACTGCTGTTCCAAGGGGCGAAGTCGTCGAAACTACTCGATGGGGGAAAATACCTCGAGGCCGCGGGATGAGAGAATTTCAATTGGGGCGTCGAGGAAGGAGCAGTGAGATCCAGGGTGACGGTAGGATGCGAGGAGGAATATGGCACGGAGAGAGCACTCGAGGAGATGAACTGGCTCTGCATCAGGCGGCTAGTAGTAGAGGAGGTCGACAGCGGGCCGGACATGAGCATGCTCGCGGCCGCAGAGGTGGTCGAGGCGACGGCCGTGGCTGAGAGGGGCAGTGGGTGGTTATGAGTTCCTTCGTAGGTAGTTATCAAAATGGACAAGTCCTCGGCACATCTCTGCACCTGAAATTCATCAAGGAATAATTTACGACCATCATCGTCATGAAGGAACTCATGATCGATCATGCATTACGTACCTGTTTTCTCACAGGGCATCCTGGTGCAATAGTACAACGGTAATACGCCCGTGGACATGGATTCCCTTTGGCTGTCTTCTGCCCGTATTTCCTCCAGTGGCACCCATCATTCATCTAAGTTTGGCAATTACGTTTTCCAAATCACATCGTTATTCACTAATAATTAATAAAGCAGAAGCATGCAGCTAGCTAGCTAGCATCGTTTGTTCTTAATTTACTTACTGTTGGGGTATCGCATCTGGCTCTCACTGAAACCCTAGCTCTCTTCAGGTTGGTTTGGTGAGATATCTCCTGATCTGCATCATCCTTCGGCCCTTTCAGATTGTAATTATCTGGACTCAGAGCTTTGCCGAATTTCTGGGTGGGAGTTTGTTGGAACTCCAAATTACCTAGCGAGAGATCTCCATCAACTTCATCGGTTTCATGATCATGTTTACTGCTGTAGAGGTTGGTATGGGTTTTCGCGCTTAGAGTTCCAAGGCTGAGAACGAGATTGGATTCTTCACCACCTTCTTCTTGCTTAGATATTAATCCCGTGTGATCTTTCATTTGGGTTTCGAGAAATTCCTTGTTCAGATTCATACTATCTTTGCTTCTTCGCTATATGTATATCTTGTTTCAGGATCTTCTGTACAGGATTAATAATTAAAAAGCTTAGGTGAGAGCTAGCGATAATTAATTTGATTATGATTAAGATATATATGAAATTATATTTCATGATATAAACTTTACTTTCTTGGAAATTTCAAATCTGAACATAATTTCAATCTAAGAGGTAGATTACGAAGTAATATTAACTGGAGAATTGTATTTTCTTCAGCAGATAAAAGATTTTAATTCTTTAGGTTTCATAAAAATAAAACTAGAAGAGTTTGATGGATTAGCCACAAATTACGTACTGCGTGAGAGAACATGAACTAAATTACATGTATAAGCAGATTAAATATGATTAAATCAGCTAAAAGAAAAAAGAATCAAATCTGAAACACTTTTTTTTTCCTTGAAAGCAAAAACACAAAAACCAATCGAATGGATATGAAAAGATGAAGATTGCAAGGCAAAAAAGAATAAAACATAAAAGCGAAGAAAATAAGAAGAGGGCTTGTATAAGTTTGCCCAATAATACCTTGAAACTTGTCTTAAATTATCTGAAACTTGCCAAAAAAAACAGTGCTTCTTTCTTCTTCCTATTTGAAGAACCAGACCGCCACATGATGAATATATAGGAGGATAAGGCAAAGGCTGCTGTTTTTGACTTGTAAACAATTAATAAACTATATATAAATATATGGTTCTCATCTCTTCTAATTAGCTTAAATGTCAACGGCCCGGCCCCCTGCCAGATGAAGCAAGATTTAAGAAGGCTTTCAAGGTCAACGCACGTTCAAGTCGTAGCCAGAGTTGGGCTGCGTCATGCGCGCCACCGCGCAATCTTATTGGCTTCTGGCGTTGACCTTTCAGCAGGCAACCTTAATTGTCAACTTTTGATACCGAGTCGTCTTCTCGTTGGCCTGCGTTCAAACATACCATTTTTCGGGAACTTCATATGGTCAACTTTAATACTAAGTCGTCTTCTCGTTGGCTTCTGGCATTATGAGGTGGTTGATAATTTATATGTATTTTTTTTTTTAAATTCAGGTTTCAATTCTTCAAACCTATAGGGACCGATCGAATCCTAAAAAAAATTCATTAGTCATAATTAAGATCTGAGTCGTTGATACTGATGTTTAAACTTCTAAGTTGTACTATAAATTGCTGTGACTAAAATAGTTATATAGTTTTTCAAAGTTTCATCTTCGTCATAAAAAAAATTAATAAGTAAAATTGGAACAAAGAACCAGAATTATGAACGAAATTAACTTGATATGTTTGAAAACTCTCTACCTGGTCAACCGGCCAACTTGCACGGAAGAACAAGAGTGTACACTACTCTACATCAGTTGAAAATTTCAACGTTGACAATTTAACATACACGACTTGGTTGGAGACAAATTTTAAGGACTTTGCAGATATACAACAATATGGTAAGAGTTTTTCAACGTTGACTAAAATTTTCTCCTTTTTCCAAGTTTGCAACTTTAACGTAGGTCCTCAAATATATATACATATAGCTTCAAGGGACAGTTAAGAATGGAATTAATATAATTTTTTCTTTTTAAGATTTTAGTAGTTTGAAGTTTTATTTTTGCAACTTTGTAATACATTGCATTAATGAATCAACCTACTCTTGACTAATGACATTGTCATACAGTTATCCAATATATATATATATATATATCAAAGTTGACATCAGTGAAACAATTTATTTTAGAGTTTATATTTAATTAACATGAAGGTCAATGATTGTTTAGATGACCACAACTCTCAATATTTTATCCGATCGATGTCTGAACAGTTGAATCCATGTATGAATGGTCAAATAGGTTTCTTATGTAAACTAATTAAGTTGTCCAGCCAAAAACTCATTCCATGTTTAGGTTTTCCAGTCAAATAATCTTCAGTCTTAGTCTTTTGCATGTTCTTATACTTTTTGTATTAAAAAAAACAATAATTTATATTGAAACTATAATTCATTTAATGCACTTTCAACCTACGTATGTGTCCTCGTATCTCACTCGCGATTGCATACGAGTATCGACCACGTTCAAAGACAGAGAAAAAGTCAACCAAAAGTGAGAAAGTCAAACTTCAATTTGGTCTTATTAAATATATTCAACTCCAACCGGCCTTCAAAATGGAATTAAATACATGGGCATAGTTCATAGCTTCATTATTGATAATATCTTAATGCATTTATATATCTAGTTGAATTAACTAGGATAAATTTATTGTTTTAATAGATCAAAAAGTGATTAATTCATTTGGCACCAGACTTTAGATGTGTTTATAAAACACCACAAAGTTTTGGAATTATCAATGCATCTCAGAGTAGTCTGATGATGGTGAGCATACTTATTTCACCTAATTAATATCTATTATATTCCAATTAAATCTATTCCTAATTGGCCCATTTAAGTTGGGCTGACAGTTCTCTCTGTCAGTAGTTTATTGATGCACATTCAGTGATTACAGTGGATCCAAAAGTTTAGCAACTGTCTTTTATATAATCATAAATTTAAGCCACTTAAAAAAACTTAAATTGCTTCAACATTCAAGATGATCACTAATCTAGTTCATCTTGCAAACTACAAGAGCTTAAGTTGGTAAACGCCCATAGTTATTTGTGGATAAATTCATCCTCATTACTGTCTTGAATGAGTCTGTGATGGCAGCTTTTCTAGCTAGCACTTACATGAACAACTTCGATGTATCTCTTTCACTTAAACTTTCATCTCTCTAATAACTTTTCCCTAAAGTTACTGCTTGTCTCTGTAAAATAACACACCACTGTTTAATCTGGGAAGGAGTTGCAGTTGGTAGAAAGCTTTTGGGAATGCTGAAAAATGAACGAACAGATGGCGATAAAGGATGTTATTCTTATTAGTCGACTCTTTTCTTATGATGTTACGGAAATTAGTGGTAAGTTTAATGCATCGAAAACGCTGGCATTGGAATGCTATTTGAAGCTCATATGAAACTTGCAGAAGAGAGAGATGAAGGAAGGAAAATTTGCAAAGTGTTTCAAATTTGTTCTCCACCTATCATGAATGTATATATTACATATATATCTATGTTATGGTTTTCCTTTTAGTACAAATAAAAGTAAAAATGATTATTATGGAGCCATTGGGTCTCTTTCCCCAAAGGATAAATGATGCTTGCAATATTTAATTTGTCTCCTAGTGAAAATATGCAGATTTTCTTAGTGAATCCTCTAAAGAATGCATGTGTATTTCTTTCAAGACATTGTCTCTGTTTCTTTTTCTGTGTTACATTGTTGCTCATTTGAATGTATCTATTGACTTTAAACTCGTGGAAATCTACTACAAAAAAGGAGAAATTGAAGGTCTCTGCATTGGTATACAAGATTTCTTAAGTCGGCACTGACTGATAATTAGTTACCGGCCATCTAGTTTCTCGCGGCCCGTTGCAGTCGAGAACGATTGGAGATGTTAACAGAGATATCTGATAAGAAAGGAAAATAAAGGAGAAAGATCAGCAGCGAAAAATACATTGCGTCTGCTGCGAGTGCCACTTGAGATGCTTTCTTTAATGGATTGGTGTGGACAAGCATGTCGGTAATTCTGGATTGGCTGGGCGTTTACTTTCAGAACCTGCAGTCATATGCTTCAGCGTAGGAAAAGCTGCCGATCTATTTTCTCCGGAAATCAATTTTCTAACTACTTTTATCTGCCGACCACAGTGCGTGAGCCAAGAGAAATAATCCTAAAGTCGATCACTTTGTAGGGTGGCGATGTAAATGTCGAGCTAGCAAATTGAACGCTAGCTTGCGCTGTTCGACAATTATGCCAGGAAAAGGAGGAACCTATCTCACCACTTTTTGGTGTGGGATGGATCGATGGATGATGTCAAGAATGGAACAACCGAACGAGGACCCATCTTAGCTAGCTAGCTTTCGACTGTAGTGGATGAATATAATCGTGATCCATGCAGTTGTCTGCAGTACTACTGTGAGATAACTGCTTTGGGTTTCTTTATTCCATTGATCTGATCAGCAATATCATCGACCCAAGAGCAGACAAAACTTGTGTGGATGGATATCAATCGACATAAACTACTCGATAACACCAGCAGGTGCATCTTTCTGCAGGTGAGAGGAGGTAAGGATTCTATTCTAGGGGAAGGAGTAAGAAAGTAAGAAGAGAAAAATTATCTACTTGGATGGATTGATAGAGACAAACTAATAGAAAGAGAATCTTCTGCTCTCTCTCTCTCTCTCTCTCTCTCCATTATTTATCATCTTCTGTCCATTTCTTCCTCTCTGTCTTGTAAGTAATTCTCCATTTATTTCATATGCGGTGAGAGATGATAACCCTTATCTCATATGTCTTTTCATGTTTATCTCAAGATTTACGGAAGAATGGTACCAAACGGTCTTTTAATGGGAACGGGAAGAACTTATTCTTTAAGGAAATGAATCTGAAAGAAAGAACTGTGGGGATAGAGAGAGTCTGTCTGGTCACTCTCTTCCTCGCTTACATGGTGTTCATAATTAAAGTTAATTAATATCAATATTAAAGTTAATTTGCCTCATTTATTATTATTATTATTTTATTCGAGACGCAAGTCATGTGGAACTGAGTTGATGGCTGATGCAGAGGTCATGATACACCAAAGAGTTGTGACACTTGTCTCTTTCATGCCCATCTAATTAAATGGAGACGAAAAAGACAACGATCCAAAACAAGTTAAAAGAGGATCACGATCAGTGGTACTTAATGACGCAGCCATCTTAATTAATGCCGATCCCTCTCGATACGTTCTATGCATTCATTCTGTCACTTGTGATAATATATATATACACGACGACGTTGAATGTAGAAATTATATATATATATATATATATATTTATCCTTGCGTTACAAAATATATATATAATGATCAGTACTTGTTCAGCACTAGCATGTCTTCTCCACGACGACAGGACTCGAGTGCCATACCAAAGAGCTTGCCCTTGAGGCTCAAGTACTCGGACCAGGTGATGGCTCGGTAGGCAGCCCTGCCTTGGGCCTCTGCCACTAGTTTCTCCAAGGGAGAGACCTCGGCGTCCTTCGCCGGACCACACATGTAAGCCACCGAAATGCGGTGGCGGAATCGATCGACGACAGCTCGATGCACCACGCTCTTGTACCTACCGTTGGATAGTATTTGGAATAAATCTCCGACGTTCACAATCAGAGCTCCGGACATCGGGGGGACCGTCACCCATCGGTTCGACTGTTCTAGGTCGTCGCTGGCGGTAGGTTGCAGAACTTGAAGCCCGCTGGAGTCGCTTTGGTAGAGGAGGGTGAGGAGGGTTGAGTCGGTGTGCGGAGCCAGGCCCATGGCGCGGTTCGGATCGGGGCAGGTCGGGTAGGAGTTCAAATGTAGCACAGCTGTCATCTCACGGATTGGGCCGAGGTCCTCGTCGTCGAGGCCGAGAGACAGGAGCATGAGACGCAGTAGCTTCTGGGCCAACGGCTGCATGTGTTGGCTGTACTCTTCTACGACGTCACTGTTCGTTCGTTGTCGTAACAAAAAACCCTTTTTAGGTTTACGAAACCAATAGAAAACTTAAAAAGGCACGCGAAGCGCGTGGTTTGGGGTGGGGGGTACCAGAAGCCGAAGGGGTCGCCGGCGGGCCACAGCGTGCGCGCGTGCTCGAGCGGCGAGCCGTTGATGGTGAAGCCCTCCGACCACATGAGCTTAGGGAAGAAGCAGGAGATGCGGGCGGTGCCGTAGCCGGATGAACCGCCGTCAGCGGGGCGGGCGGCGCGGAGCTTGTGGCTGGTGGGGAGCGCGAAGAGGCGGCGGGAGGCGGCCTCGGCGCGTAGGAGGAGGCCCGGGGGGACGCCGTGGCCAGTGACCTGGAAGGCTCCCCAGGCGGTGCAAGCGCTGGCGAGCTGGCTGAGGACGTCGTCGACGGAGGCGGAGAGGTCGACGACGGGGACGGAGGAGGCCCGGGTATGCAGCGGCGTCGGCGGCGGCCGGGAGGTCGTGGAGGTCCGGCCACGCGTGCGAGTCGGGGACCTCGATGGCCGACTCGAAATCGAGGTGGTGCGTGCCGTGGTGGTATTGGCGGGGAGGATGGAGCTGTCCGGCAGCCGTCGGCATGGCGGAGGAGGAGATGGTTAAAAAGCGTGTGAGGTGTTTGATTTGGTGTTGTGGCACACGCTGCGCCGTGCTCTCTCTCTCTCTCTCTCTCTCTCTCTCGCCTTGATCCCGTGCGCTCTCTCTTATTCTGTTTTTGGCTCTACATATAGACAAACTATAAAGGATGAAGCGCTATAAAATGAAATTCAATCAAAAATAAATAAATAAACAAAAATACAAAAAACTAAGTGTTGAATAAATGGGATCGGGAGCCATAAATTTTAAATGGTTGGCGTCGTGATAGCTAAGCAACAAAGATTGCGTTGCATCTGCAAGGGGAGTTCGAATTGACGTGAGGTCCGGAATAAAAATGGTACGTCGCTTTCTAAAAGAAACACCTCAAACGCTTCGTTCATCATCCTGTACATCGATGATTTTGTAGCTTGTGAGTTATGAGCTTTAGACTGGAGTAAACGTACAGGGTACAGCTAACAGCTACGTATTAATCCCCTCCTAATTTAATATAATTGAAGTATTCTTGGTAGCCAAAGCATTTCAGTGGCATCGATCGACATAATGGTCCATTTCTGTGTAGGTGGATTGGTGCTAATAGAAGGAAAAGGAGGACAGAGATTCATGTCCAAAAACATTACAACAGTCACCAACTGAAGATGCATGAATCAGTATCAGGTGCCGTCAGGTCATGTCTTTAGTTATCCTCTTAACAAGTAAGGAAACTTGGATTTGACTCTCAATGGCCATCCACTCAAATAAATATATTTAATTTAAATGATCGCAATTGAAGATTGTGACACACAGAAAATATAATCGCATGTCCTAATCACTACTGCCAGAGTTCCGATCATTATGAATACTTCATCAATCGATTCCAACGCAAGTTCAGCTTTCGGAAATTCCAAACCGATCGAGGAAGAGTATTTGATGGTCGTCGTGAGATCGCATGAGATAATTAATTAACCCTAATAAATAGACATCAATGCTGGTACGAAGCTTCGGTAGTTTCTTCTATATATCATGATTCATGAGTCATAGAGTTGACGACGAACAGACAGAGCATAAAATATATATATACGATCATAATTTATTTATTTATATATTGTCAATTACTGCACAGTCTGGATTCCCAGCATCTGCTAATTCACCCGTTGCATAAATCAGGTTTGGATGCATCCTTATCCTGTCTGGTTCAGGAAAGTGGATGGGAAAAATATAATTGCATGCGCATAATTTGCATCCAATGTGGTGACAAAAGAGCAGAAGCAGTGGTGGAGGCAGCGGTGTCGTGGCGTGGGGGCGGACGCTAGCGGACGAGGAACAGGGTGGAGGGAGTTCCGGCCAACGCAAGCAACGTAACACCACGCATGGGAGGTTAAAAAAAAACAAAGGAAGCACCTTGACACCACACCACGGCTCCAATTTCCAACAACGTGCTGCTCTGCTCCCCTTTGTCCTAGCTCCCTTCCGACTTCTACCGCCTCCTGCGTGCCGTCGTCAGTTCCTCATCTCGTCTCATCCCATCCCATCCCATCGCATCCCATCCCATCGCATCCTTCCCCAGCAGAAGCTACCTCCCACTTTCTCAAGTCTGCATGCGGCTGCTGCGCAGTGACGACAATGCGCCAACAGGACTGGTGGAAATGATGGTGCTTAATTAGAATAGTTTATAGTAAGGACTAAGGAGAATGCGTCGCGATTAATTATACGCTTTGCTGAAGACGACAGCGGACGCTCTTGTCCTTCGCTAGCTAGCTTCCAATATTTTAAGGAGTCAAGGATGAGATCGATGGGGAAAACGTCGATGCTCCGTGCTCGCTGCCGAGAAGCCAATAGAGGACCAACAAGAACAAAGACAAAAGGAAGGCGATCATGAAACCTAAAAAAAAAAAAATGACGAACTATTCTGAATCTTTATCGTAATTCGACCGAGCCCAATTTTCCTTGGTCCGGCCCAGCAATTTGGTCTGCACATGGTTGACAGAGAAAGAATTACCTAACGTTTTGTTTGAAAGGAATTTAGAGAAAGATAAAAAAAAGAATTAAGGAGAAAGAATTTTAAATCTTATTTGAAAAGATGAGTTTTAGGAAAACGAGGGAAAGATAAGTTTTAATTTTTTTTATTATTGAAAAGAGAGATTTTCTTATAATTTGAAGATAAGAGTAAATATTATTTATATTAATTTTATTTTATTTTAAAATATTAATTCTTAAATAACTTATTTAATTTAAATTTTTTAAAATTTTCTCATTGAGCACGATATTTTTGTTCCTTTTCTTTTCACAGAAATCTCTACTTGTTATTAGGTAATTATAATTTTATTTTCTTTATTTAGTAAATTCATTCTTAAATTATAAATATATCTATTGCTCCAAATCACTATCACATATTACAATAATATAATATTTTAATATTTTATGAAAAACTTATAAAATAAAAAAATCAGTAGAGTAATATTTTCTCAAAGTGATGCATCCAAAGTATGTTGAACACCTAGTTTATTTAAAATATGTAAATTAAATTTATGAATATAATCTATTAGTTCATATAATAGAGTAATGAATGATACGATGAACTTTTAAAAAAATTAATTTTTTATTTAAAAATAATTAATTTATATTTATAAATAAATATTAATATTATAAAAAAAATTAAATAATTGATCTCATTTAAAAATATTTTTATAATTTTATATATTTAATCTTTACTTTTCTCACTATTTATAATAATATCCATTTATTTTAACGTTTCCTTATAAACTTCTTTTAATGAAAAAAGCATAAATATTTTTCTCTTACTTTTCATTTTTTACTAAATTAATTAAACTTCCTATCAAACTATTCAAACAAGTAATCTTGTGATATTACATCATGAATTGGTCAGCAATCTGTGTATTAATTAATTTCAACACAGAGAAAGCACAATTCTCAATTTAATGCAACACCAAAAGGAATGCCTTGGCCCGACCTCAAATATCCCTCGCCTTAAACAAACTCTCATTACGCCGGGACTAAACAAAACTAAAGAGCCGTCAAGCACGCTAATTTAATTGTGGAATCTCGACAAGACCGAACCTCTCACGTACGGTTGCCGACGAGTCCCTTTCTGTGGTCCCGCTCTCCGCGTTCACGGTCGGTCTCAGTCCCTATTATCGGTGTCGTACTTGACCAGACCACCATCGCCCCTGGGGCTCGCTGCTTCGCCTTCGGGTTCAATAACCATCACTGATTGAAGCTTGGGATCTTTAATTAATCCCTGTCCCTTGGGGCAATTGTGCAATGTAGGACATCCAAATTGTGACTCAGGAATTCACGGTTCGATTTCTCAGCTACGACGTATTTGTAAAAATTTTCTTTCAAATGGAGAACAAAGGATGCTAGACATCTAAATTGACCGCCGACCGTATGTGCTTCATGATATACCCTGAATAAATTTTTTTTATAGAATCGGACTGATCACCCTAAAAAAAATGATAAATCTCAATCAGTCTCATGGACTCAATCCCTGGGTGTGGCTAGCAAATTTTCCCCACGGAAGTTTCTCACCGACCACCAGGATAAAATCGGGAAGCGCATACGGCGGCCAATCCAGATGTCCAGCATCCTTTGATTGCGTTCTCCATTTGGAAGAAAATTCTTGCAAATATGCCATAGTTGGAGATCGAACCACGAGTTCCTGAGTCACAAGCCGAATGTCCTACCGTTGCACCATTGCTCCGGGGACGGACTGATTACTCTCAAGAATTGAATCTATGAGACTGATTGAGATTTATTTTATTTTATTTTTTTTTAATCTTTAATCCCTCTCGAAAGCTAAAGCGAAAGCAGTGATAAAAAAAAGAGAAGAAGGCGATAACCCTCTTTATTTCCCCGTCCTCTCGTGACGCTTCTACCATTCGGGCTCACTGCTCTCCCCATCGCTGTCTCCATCCATGGCGCTCTGCATATCTGCCGACTCGCCCCAAATCCGCCACAGGATTCTGTTGTTGCTGTAGTTTGCGTTGGTTGCCGAATTGAGTGAGTTGTTTTCCGTCCGCACGCTCGCAATGGCGCTTCTGGCGCTGGCCGTTCTGATCCTCGTCGCCGGCTCCGGCGGCCCTTCGGCGCCGGTCCGGGCGGCGCGGTCTGAGCCCACGGGGGACCGCGCGTCGCTGCTCGCCTTCATGGGCGGCCTCCGCCACGAGCCGCGCGTCCAGTGGGATGTCAACGTGTCGGCCTGCGAATGGGCAGGCGTCCGCTGTGACTCCGGCCGCACTGCCGTGCTGGAGCTCCGCCTCCCGGGCGTGGGGCTCCTGGGCTCCGTTGCGGTCGGCACTCTCGGGCGCGTTTCCGGCCTCCGTGCCCTCTCCCTCCGCTCCAACCGCCTTTCTGGCCCCGTCCCAGCTGAGCTCGCTCAGCTCGCTCAGC
>NC_133865.1:7120139-7223406 GCF_044706935.1 Curcuma longa | reverse complement strand
AAATAAATCTAAAGGAGATATTTACCTAAAATTATATATATTGGGCAGATAAATAGCCAAAGGGGCTATTTACGACTAAGCCATACTATAATATAAGTTGTCAGTACGTTTTATAAGTTAGGGCCGAGTGAGCCTTACTATATATAACATCGTTTTATAAGTTAGGAAAGAGTAAATTTCGGATTAGTCGTAAATAGCCCCAAAGGCTATTTCTCTCCTCTGCGTAGCAGAGGTACTTATATTATAGTAAGGCGGATTAGTCTACTTAGTCGTAAATAGCCCCAAAGGCTATTTATATGCCTCTGCGTAGCAGAGGTACTTATCTTATATTATATACAGTTAGTCTACGCCAAAGGGGCTATTTATCTTCTTGGGGCTATTTATCTCCTTTTACTAGATTTTTGGCTCAGGTACACCCCGTATATATATTGAGTTCGTAATACTATAATTTGCTGCAGATCTTTCGTATCCCAATATATATACAGGGTTGAATGCCATTCACTACTTTGCTGATATCAGATCAGTAGTAGTTTTGAATTGAACTACTTTTTTTTGCAGGCACGCAAGTATACTGGTAATAATAGGGTACGAGCATCGCGACGTGAGAGGACCTTTCAAAGAAGAAAGAAAGCCAAAAAAAGGAATGCTATCTGATCCTTTAGGAGTAGTAGCACTACACACAGGAAGAGATAGGCAGATAAGACAGTTACAGATAGATAGAGGTATTAGATCGGTAAAGGCCTTACTCTATTACTCTATTCCTTCCTTTAGTCAGGAATAGCGGCCTTAGACTGTTACAGTTCTGTAAAGGACTGCTGTCGCAGATGCGCTATCGCATATCCGCTGTTAGCAGAGATGATTGCCTACGAGATTTTAGTGAGTTAGCAGATGTCGCATATGCGACATGCCTAACTCTTCTTCCTACGTCTTGACGGTTAACTTGACTTGCTTAAGACTTCGAGTTCAGTTAGATGCCTGGACCTGGAAATTCACTCAAACCACATCCTCCCTTCATGCTAAGACCGCTTTGTGTACCGCGTCGGATCGTCTGCATCTAGAACAACTTCTGGTTTATATACACTGCTAAAGGCGGATCTGTTCTTAGTACTACTGTTATTCTCCCATCGCTGTCTTTCCATGCCAGTTAGGAGTTGGGCATGCATGCTTGCTGAAGCCCTTATTCGAACTATTTAAAATTGACAGCTGCCCCTTTTGTTGGCTCAGCAACACTCCTAGCGCGGGACCTTTCCAGAATCATGGATCTACGACTGTTCAGATGAAGATAAGAAGGCGGATGACAAAGAAGATGAGAGATCAGGATATTGGAATACCGCTTTCGAAAGACTTCTAGAAAGAGAAACGATCCTTAAGGGGAAAGGGCGGCTTAGGCTTAAAGCACAGGGTCTCGATACCACGTCAGCTTCGCCTCGTACCTCACACGAAAATAAACTACCTTTCTATGTGAATGAATATACGGGTTAGCGCTTTCCCATGGAAAGACTCACGGCCCAGCGCGCCTGTTGTTGATGAGCCGACAGGGCCAATCTAGTAGTTTGGTACCTTTGCCATCCATACTATAAAAAAACGGGCAAGAGACCTGTTCGTGAGCTCGGGAAGTTTGATGAACTACTGGCAAGGTTTCATTTTGAAGCACATCACTTTCGGGCGAGATCTTTACCGCTTAGCGGAACAGAGCGGCGTGGGGCAGATATAAAGGCAGCAACCTGGATTTGACCATAGCGTTGAGCTGGGCCAGCAACCCACAGTACATCGATATGCGTAATTCATTAATTATGTGAGGGCACTTGGGATATCATAAATATAGTTCTATCCTGTCACTGGCCTCTCATAAGTGACATCATTCCAGCAGGAGGAAATTAAATTGGCGGATGAACAAACATAGAGTGAGTAATATATGTTGTCCGATCTTTCAGTTGACCCTCCAGAGGTGCAGGTGCCATCCCTCGGCTCTTCGGGATGCCCCGAGTCCTGCATCCTCTCTAAATTTCAGAGCTTGGAAAGGAGGAGCGAATGATAATGACGCGCATTGAGTCGGGCAGCTTTGATCTCTAGAGTTTAATAGGGACACTTGCGTAGGTAGATGAAAAGGATTCAAAGCCAGAGCGGGAGCTGGGGGGCCAACCACTAATTAAAAGAATTAGTCTCAAGACTACTTTTCGTAACTCAAAATCCCCACCGAAAGTACTGCTTTTTTATATTATATTTATAGGGCAAAAGTCAAACTGAAAGTCAAACTTACCCAAGTTGAATCCAGTAATTTACAAGCGATTCCAACAATGTTTAAGCCTTCTTTCTGTACCTGATTCTGGAAGCAAAAGTTTGAATGCAGCTACCTAGGAATTCAGACACCCTGTATAGAATAGCTTAAGCTCTGGGTGTGCCCATTAAACTTTATCTAATTTTAGGGCTTCGAGAGATGGATGGAATTCAGTTGGAGAATTGTTAATTCAATCTCTAAGAAGTCCTGTAACTCTCAATGAGTTTTCCCTACGTAATATCAATTCAAATTGGAAGGTAGTCTCAAAGAGGAAGGAATAGCAGGCGGAATTTATATTTAAGGAGATAAATAGCCCCAAGAAGATAAATAGCCCCTTTGGCGTAGACTAACTGTATATAATATAAGATAAGTACCTCTGCTACGCAGAGGCATATAAATAGCCTTTGGGGCTATTTACGACTAAGTAGACTAATCCGCCTTACTATAATATAAGTACCTCTGCTATGCAGAGTAGAGAAATAGCCTTTGGGGCTATTTACGACTAAGGAGATAAATAGCCCCAAAGGCGTAGACTAACTGTATATAATATAAGATAAGTACCTCTGCTACGCAGAGGCATATAAATAGCCTTTGGGGCTATTTACGACTAAGCCTAAAATCAATATAAATTCCGTAAGGCAATAGTCCAGTACTAAGTTACACCCGAGCTTTCTATAAGACTTTGGCCCAAAAATCTAGTAATTTACGTAAATAGCCCCAAAGGCTATTTCTCTGCCCAATATATATACAGGGTAGCAGAGGAACTTATATTATATACAGGCGGATTAGAACTTATATTATGAATGCAGGGCCAAAGGGGCTATTTATCTCCTTGCCTCAAATGATGATAAAAGCTTGATGTCTTTCTATCACTGTCATAAGTGATGATGAAGATCAGGGTGATGAGGTTAACTCATTACCGAATAAGCATGATAGGATGGAATCATCCGAAATACTGGTCTCGTCCCCCCATACATAGAGTTGACTCTCCTGAGTCCAAGCCAATCAATTTTGTTCCCCAAAGCAAAAACCATGGTCGAGTTCGCCCGGCAGCTAAAGAAGGAGAGGATCACCGTAGGCCGGGGATTCTGAAGTAGAGAAATAAGGTAAGGAGCCACTGATTGGATTGGATGGACGAGTATCATATCAATCTATTTAGCATCTCACTCTTCTCCTTCTCATTCTTGATAGCACAGGTGCGCAGCGTATCTTGAATGAGAATACATTTGAGACAGTTTCACAGGCCTTGGGGATATCTCAAAACAAAAAAACTTTGCAAATATATAGTAAGTGGCGACATCGACATCGCATTCGTCATAAGTTGAATAGGAATCCGTCTTGAAGGGCTTAGAAGCACAGTGCCTCACTTGACTGAAAGCAAGGGGGAATTATTAAAACATTGATCTTTCCGGGCGTTCATGTCACAGTACCTTTCTCTAGACAAGAATCCAAGAAGCACGCACCTTAGGCAGGTTCACTTGAATAGGCAGTGGAATCGTCCTTACGAAAAAGACCAGGCTATCGGATTGGATGGCTTCTTCCTCGCTACCTACCTTCTTTTTAACTGATCTATGGCTTGTTAGACATAAAGAAAAGCCAAAAAGAATCTAAGTAATCAATTAAATTGGTGCTTAGGATATACTTCACATGATTTCTGTTCACAATTTATTTAATAACTAAAATCTTTGTGTTATTGTATGCTACTGATTTGTAAATTTTGTTTACACATTTTATTTTCATATTAATTCCTTTTTCATTAGGACCCTTTTGGCATGCATAACTACAAGTCGGTTCTGACATGCTAACTGGGTTACGCAAGTAAACAAAAAAGATATTCAAGGATGAAAAATAAATTCAATATTTGAATATATAAAAATATAATAATTTTAATTATATTGAACCGAATACCAAAGTGTAAAGTGAGTATTAAAATAAATGATTTTGGGAAAAAAATAAGAGAAATAATTAAACGGACCATTTGTATAATAATACATAAATTTGACCGTGGATGGCATTTCCTAAATGCCTTCCTAAATTAGCTTGTGGTACAGTTGAATTTAAAAAAACATAATAATAATAAATAAATAGTAACAGTGGTGCGTGGTATTCACGCGGTGATGGAAAAAATCGAACGGCTGTAAGCGTTGCGTTTAAACGAAGCGGAGGGGGAGAAATAAAAGGAAAGGAAACGTTCTGGACTTTAGGGTTCGCCGCGCCATCGCAATATATACGCCCCCTCACTCTGTCAACTAGGCTTCATCCTCGATCCTCGTCTCGTCGCGTCTTCTCACAGCGATCTGATGGTGGGGCTCTGCATCCGCTTGCTGATGTTTTGGGAGGCTGTTCTGGGGGCTTTCCTGTGTATGACTCGCTTGCGTTGTCATGTCTCTCACTCGGTGCTTTCTGGATTTCATTGCAGGCGTTGCCGAATCAGCAGACCGTCGATTACCCGAGCTTTAAACTCGTTCTCGTGGGTGATGGAGGGACTGGTGCGTTCTGCTTCGTTATCTTTATTTTTCGCGCTTTCTTTTCTGCGTTTTAATCTTGGGAGTCCTGATCTTATGGCTTCTATTGGTGGTTGTCCGGTGCATGTAGGAATTTTTCTGGTTTTGTCGTTCCTTGTTGATTGTTTTATTGTCTGGTACAATGTTCCTGATTTTATTCTTTTGATGTTTTACTGAGATTGTTGACATGTAACTAAGTAACTAACAAAAGATCATTTTTTTTCTAGGTTCCTTCACATGTATGTGTTTTTATCTCAATCTTTTATCCTAGTTATCGTTTATGCTTTTGTTGTTGAGTGTCAATTCAGTTCATATTCTTGACTTATAAATCGCCCTGAAGAGATGAACAAGGATTCTTTAAGAAAAAAAAATACAATTTCTAAATATTCATCTACCTTTGAGTGCCTACTTTTGCAATTTAATAGTGGAACCGAAAATTTGCTCTTCTGTCATTCGGACAAAGTCGCTCCATTTACCCCTAATAATCCTTCATCTATTATGCTATGGTGCAGGGAAAACTACCTTTGTGAAGAGGCACCTTACTGGTGAATTTGAGAAGAAATATGAACGTAAGTGTTTTGAAAAAACTGATACTTTAGGACTTAGTTTCTCCCTATTGCCAAATGTAAAACAGTGGCATTTGGATAATTGCAGCCACTATTGGAGTTGAGGTTCATCCATTGGATTTCTTCACAAACTGTGGGAAGATCCGGTTTTATTGCTGGGATACAGCTGGACAAGAGAAGTTTGGTGGTCTGAGGGATGGATATTAGTAAGCCATTGCTTGTTCATATTTTTTAGTTTCAGCACGTAGTTCCCTTTTCTTCTATGAAATTCATATGATAGTGCCTTCCTTGTTTGCCTGCTAATAGAAACTGGCATATTGCTTTACTGACAGTAAACTTTTGGAGTGATAGTTAATAGTGAACTAACTAAATTATGCCTAATGTTGGTTGACAGCATCCATGGCCAGTGTGCCATCCTCATGTTTGATGTCACTGCCAGGTTAACATACAAAAATGTTCCAACTTGGCATCGTGATCTGTGCAGGTAATCTGTCAAGATTTTCCCACTAACTGTACTACTTTTCCTTTTTCACATTGAGACCTTCAATTGCCCTATCTGTTTTGTTTCCAGGGTCTGTGAAAACATTCCAATTGTTCTCTGTGGCAACAAGGTTGATGTGAAGAACAGGCAGGTCAAGGCAAAGCAAGTTACATTCCACAGAAAGAAGAACCTCCAATACTATGAGATTTCTGCAAAGAGCAATTACAACTTTGAGAAGCCCTTCCTTTATCTTGCTCGGAAACTGGCAGGGTAAGATGAACACAAATTGTAGATTTAAAAATATTATTGCTTTTGTCTTTACAAGGTAAATCTATTAACTGTGATATCAGGGATCCCAATCTTCACTTTGTTGAATCACCTGCTCTTGCACCTCCTGAAGTCCATATTGATCTGATTTCACAGCAACAGTAAGCTAATCTCAACACTATTTTTTTACTGGTTATTCATGCATGAATTGAGTGAATATTTCCAGATGATAATCTTAGGAAATGCTATATGAAACAAACTTTTATCATAATCCTAGTTTCAATTGTTTATAGTTTCTGGCCCAATGTGTATAATATGTATTGTAAATAAAATGTCGTAGCATTAAGGCAATGCGTGGATGGCTTTGCCTCTTTCCTACTACCATTCAATCTGTAGTTCAACTACCTCGAGTGCCATCTACAATCACATGAGACTTGGCAATTTTCACTTTTCAGGCATGAAGCAGAGTTGGCTCAAGCTGCTGCTCAACCCCTTCCAGATGACGATGATGATGTTTTTGACTAAACTGTGGTTCGTTCAAGTCTATATTCTGCAAGATGTTGAAACGTGTCGTGTTTCTCTTGTATCTGTCTCATGTCTTTGAACAACTTCAGTTCTTTAATCTCTCTTCTAGTTGAGATTATGATATCTTTTCAGAAATTAATTTCGTTTGGCCAGTTTATGGATTTTGCCTTTGTGTATCAAATATGTAGACTGGATGTATCCCAGTTCTTTTTCTTCTTCTCTGGCCTGAAAGTTTGTCCGTTGTCTCTTCAAACTAACGCCTTTTATTTGGATAAATCACTAGGATTTCCCTTTGTGCGCGTTTGACGATCACTTCTGCCCACCGAAAGAATGATTTCAGTGTAAGTAGTAAAATCTCTTCTGCCCTCGAGCTTCAAATTCGACATAATTCTCAACATTCAAATTTTACATTTGCACAACTCTTCTATCATTCTATTTTTAAATTCGAATAAAATATTTAATAATATTATCATCTAACTTATGAAGCATAATTTAAAGGCCTTTATTCCAGAACTTCAACTCTAACGAAGCATTATTATCGGGTTTAGAACATCAAATACTGCACTGAAACAACTACAAGGAAACTAACTGCCTTTCAGGCATTCCTCTAGAGGAACATCAAAAAATACGTCTATTTTGAATTTTGGAGATCAATCTTAAAAAATTGATCAGAAGATGCCATAATGGTCCTAGTAAAACAACTGCGGAATCCATCTCTTTCACTCAAACAACATAATCTACACGGGATTCCTGCTAGCGAACGCCTAAAGGTGGACATCCAGCAGCCAAAGGCAAAGCCAGGTTGTCAACAGTCCTGAATGTTCTTGGGACCATCTTGTCAACGTAAAGAGTACCATCTAAATGATCGCACTCATGTTGTAGAATGCGTGCCTGCCAACCACTAGCATAGATCTTTATGGGTTGCCCTTCGCGATCAAGACCCGTAACTTCAACCTCAAGGTAGCGCTCAACCAATGCTCTGAACCCATCAACGCTGAAAAAGAAGGGAATGATATAGTTTCATACAAGCAGCAGAGAAATCTAAGTGATTAAAAACTAAAAGTACCGCTAGTGAAGAAGTTTTTGGTCTTGTATTAATCTGTAATTTTCGATTAAAAACATAAGGAGTAGAGTTAAACATCCATCTAAATCTTGTGTGGTATCGAGCAACTCTTTTTTTGGTTAAAAGGTGGCTGATCATCAGATTGATCCTTTTTGGGTATCAAACAATTCTAGTGATATGTACCATTCTGGCCACAGTGTTTTGGGTTGTTCTAACAATGCCTAAACTTTTTTTGCCTGTGTTTCCTTATATGGAGGTTGATATATGTGATAACATGATATAGAGTTTGAGACGAATGCTATAGAATTTGATATTGACAATACATATACAACAAACAATTAAGTCAAGCAGTTAATCTAAGCATAGCACTGTGTCTTACCTGCATGCTTGTGAAAGAAGAAATTTTATAAACAAAATCAATCTATAAAATTATTTAATTATCCAAAATGAGCACAGGTATACTTGGCATGGTATTAATTTAGAAATCATGACTACAAACATAAACATACATTTCCAAGTTTGAAATTTTAACCTTTTAGAAGTTATACATCATGAGAAGTAAATATAAGATCACTGGTACTAGTTACAAACTTAGACAAATATTCTCTTTCATTTGTACACTATATGGAACTTCAGCAAAATGCATTTCAAAACCATAAGGTCTGAGACTACCTATTGGAAACCAAATGAGCTTAACGAGCATCACAAGTCACCAAAATATTATCTGAATTTGTTAGACAAACAAGAATATAAACCATGAAATTTCAGTGTCATCATTGGAGTGGATTAAAGAAAGATAAGTATCACCTTTTTCAGAAAGATGAGGGTGTGGCAGATTGGACAGTTAAGAGTTTGGCTAATTGGAGAGTTGAGAGAGATCCACAAGAATACATGTGCATTGTATATTCATATAGAAACAGATGTTGATATGGTCATACTATAGTGACAACCATATTGTGACAATAGATTCAATACAAATATGATGCCATTTTAAGCAAGGACTAAGACTGACCCTAGAACCAAAATAGATAATTAAAGATACAGATAACAACTACAAACTAATCATCTTTTGGTCAATACCCAGCTTATTTTGGTGATCTCTGTCATTATTCATTAATGCAACGTTTAATGTAAACAATCATTTCTAATTAAAATAATAAAAACATTAGTCATAAGGAACAATACTAAAAGGGCATTTGTTAGCTAATCATTAGATTTTCAAAAGACAAAAGAAAGGGAAAAGAAAAACAGCAAACTAAGAAACCCATATATGGGCTGAATTTAACTATAAACAAATGAATTAAATCAATAAGTAAAAGTAGTTGGGCGTCATCTTGATGTGTTTTTTTGGTTGTCAATATGATTGAATGAGATAGATCAAAAGCATGATTAACCTATCAGTAAATTGCTTGTTGGAGATCACCATCAGTCCAACTACAAAGATCTTAAAAACAGCTAAGGGTGACAATTGAGATAATGAAGAAGTGTCCATGCAGATGAAAGAAAGTATATCAAAATTTTAACAGAATAGAAAAGGATGTCTTACTGTATTATTAGTTAAATAACAAACAATTTACCTCAAACATCCTTCAAAAAACAATGCGGTTTTGTCGCTCTTGTTTTTAAGCTTTGGGTTGATAATAACCTGTCTGATGAGAACTGATGAGTTATGGACACTTGATCACAAAGTAAAAAAAAAGAAACATAAGAGGATCAAATTCTTCTTGTTAATACCAAAAGATCAAAGGGGCGACGGTCTTGAGCTTTAATTTCATTCTTAGGAGCATAACTAATGTACTCTTTCGTATCTTCAAGAACAATAATCTGCTAACAAGAACGTATGTACAATTCAGTTTCTGATGTCAACACTAAAAATGTATCGAGCTACAAATAAGAGTAAGGTAGGAGTCTCTCCTACCGTACCTATTTTTTTTTTCAGAAAAAAAAAAAACAGTGTCCGTGATGGAAGTGCCTGCACTTGTCAATAAAAGATAGGTAATACACATTCCACCTAGCAATTTCTGAAGGTTTTATCTCTTAGGAAGATCATGGCAAGGCACTACATAGGTAGACGCTAAAGTTGGGAGATTCAAGTTATTTATGAGGAAATGGGCATAGCTAAACAAAATATCAAAGCAGAAACAATAGCCAATAACTTCCAAATGGGTAATGCACCTACTTTGCCCTGAGAACTTAAAGCATTGGTCCAAACCGTCTCTTACGAAAACCAAATTACCCAACTCCTGGAAATAAAAAAGTGAGAACTTAAGTTTCTGAATAAGCAAATATCAAGTAGCTACTATGAGGGCAAACGCTATGCAATTTCACATTGGCTTGACTTTAAAGGGAAAAATGATTTGACCACAGGGAAGGGGCGCATGTCTTCGTCGAAAAGGGAAGTGAAGTAACAAAGATCCGACCTTTAAAGGTACGCCAATCTGAGGAGCCGCGAGGCCAACGCCAGGAACCTTTCTCATGCAAGCGATCATGTCGTCTATGATTTTTTGGATCTTCTCCGACCCAATCTCCCGAACCGGGACCTCCCCCGCCGGCTCGTGGAGGACGGGGTCGCCGGCCTCTACGATCTCCGGGAGGGGAGCCTTCCCCTTCTTTGTTCCAAACCCCGATAACCAACTGGCAGCGGATACCCTGGTGAACGCGCGCTTCTTAAGCTCCGGGAGAGGAGATTGCGTTCCCACCTCCCAGAATCCACCGCGTCTCCTCAGCGGGTAGCATCCAGCGGCAGAGGACGAGAAGCGCAGCGCATCGACCGCGGTCCGAGCGCTCGAGCACCGGAGGAAGACGAAGGACCCAACGAAGGCGGAGGGAACCGGGAAGGAGACGAGGCAGTGAGACAGGTGGAGGGTTTTCCTCATCACCATGGTCCGATGCGGCACGCGCGACGCGAGAGAGCGGCGTCGGCGACGATGTTTCATTTCACCAACCTCATCGGCTCATCCGACGAGTGCGGGTCACGTGCCCATTACTAATGGGCCATAAATCCAACAAAAGCCCACGTATCTTATCGAAAGCCCAAAATGCATGCAGCACGGGTTCGAACTTGCTGAGTACTCAAATGGAACCGCTTTACTATCCATTTTAGTGCATGAACAGTGGATTGGTGGGCCATCCATTGCGCAAAAAGGAAGCAAACGAGGAGGCTGTTGTGGGGCCCTCTCACGTGGGCCACTCCCACTGGGTGGGTGGTTTCTTTGTCGCTTTCTCTCCCAATAATTAATCAGTTTGGTGAGAGGGAGACCGACTGTAGATCGTCCGCCGACAGTGATCCGCCGACACCTCTTTTCTTGCGTTCATGAACAGAACAATGATTGAGAGTTAAGCAGAGACGGATTAAATAACTAGAGAGCAGTTAACAAGTTATCTTTCCTTACAGCACTTTGCGATCATGGTTACACTTCACTTGGCGATGAAGCAATGTGTGAAGACGAGTGAGAGTCAGTGGTGAAAGAAAGCGGATTGATGGCACAATCTCACCTTTTTCACCTTCAACAAATTTCCACATGTCCATGTTGGTGAGCCCTCAATGTTGGAAGAAAGTAACAAGCCACCGACTGCAAAGCTCCAAAACGATCGCCATTATCAACCAGCCTTCTTGCTTCCTCATACCTTCTCATATTCCTGCTCCTCCTCCTCAAGAAGAGAGAGAGAGGGAGATTGGAGGAAAGGAGAGGAGAAGATGTTCGGGAGGGACCCGTGGGGCGGTTCGTTGGAGATCTCCAATGCGGACTCGGCGACGGATGATGACCGGAGCCGGAACCTGCAGGAGTACGACAGGGCGGCGCTGTCCAGGCAGTTGGACGAGACGCAGCAGAGCTGGCTGCTGGCGGCCCCTGGCGATCCTGCCGGCAAGAAGAAGAAGAGCTACGTCGACCTCGGCTGCGTTGTCCTCAGCCGCAAGCTCTTCCTCTGGATCGTCGGTTCCGTCCTCGGCGTCGGCCTCCTCATCGGCCTCATCATGCTTATCATCAAAACCGTGCCCCACCGCCACCGGCCCCCGCCTCCGCCTGACGACTACACCCAAGCCCTCCACAAGGCCCTCATGTCTTCAACGCCCAGCGCTGTAAGCATCATCACCCCTCTTCGCATGTATTTTGTGTTACTCGATCGATCGGGCTCGATGAATCGAATCGATTCTTAATTTCCTCAGCTGGCCCTCTGCCGAAACACAACAACGTGAGCTGGAGGGGGAATTCCGGCATGAAGGACGGCCTCTCCGACAACTCGGTGAAGAAGAATCTGGTGGGAGGATACTATGACGCCGGAGACGCCATCAAGTTCAACTTCCCCATGTCCTTCGCCATGACCATGCTCAGCTGGAGCGTGATCGAGTACAGCGCCAAGTACGAGGCCGCCGGCGAGCTCGAACACGTCAAGAGCATCATCAAGTGGGGCACCGACTACCTCCTCAAGACCTTCAACTCCTCTGCCGACACCATCGACGTCATCGTCGCCCAGGTAAATCCTTAAATTGTTTCAGTTTCTAAAATCAGATCAAGATTTGATCATTTGATGCTCGAATAATAAACAGGTTGGTGAAGGAGACACGTCGAAGGGACCTGATCCTAATGACCACTACTGCTGGATGAGGCCGGAGGACATAGACTACACTCGGCCGGTGTACGAGTGTCACAGCTGCTCCGACCTCGCCAGCGAAATGGCGGCGTCGTTGGCTGCTGCTTCTATCGTGTTTAAGGACAGCAAGACCTACTCCGACAAGCTTATCCATGGCGCCAAGACTCTGTTCCAGTATGGAAGGGTACAGAGGGGCAGATACAGCCCAGGAGGCACTGATCCTGCCATCTTCTACAACTCCACCAGTTACTGGGATGAATTTCTGTGGGGTGGATCATGGCTCTACTTTGCAACTGGGAATTCCTCCTACCTCCAGCTTGCTACTGCTCCAGCCTTGGCCAAGCATGCCGGCGCCTTCTGGGGAGGACCAGATTATGGAGTCTTCAGCTGGGACAACAAGCTTACTGGATCTCAAGTATGTCTCCACGCTCCCTTGATTATCACTGAGCATATATTATTATGCTAATCGATCTGTTCCCGAAAAATGTTTCAGGTTCTTCTCAGTAGACTCAGACTGTTCTTGAGTCCTGGTTATCCCTACGAAGAAATACTGAGCACATTCCACAACCAGACAGGCAACGTTATGTGCTCATACTTGCCATTTTTCAAGTCATTTAATCGAACCAAAGGTTTGATGGCAGGGCCTTAAATCTAAGTGTTTCCCTATCTAGCTAGATCTTGTTGTTCAAAATCTGATCATATCTGAAACCATACATGCAGGTGGCTTGATCCAGCTAAACCATGGACGACCTCAACCCCTCCAATACGTCGTCAATGCGGCTTTCCTTGCTTCATTGTTCAGCGATTACCTTGACTCTGCAGATACTCCAGGATGGTACTGTGGGCCGAATTTCTACTCGACAGAAGTTCTACGTGGTTTCGCCAAGACCCAGGTACGGCCTTAGAGCCTCCCGTAAAGATGAAATTCAGATTGAAGTCGATCTTTTGGATGAAATCACTTTCACCAAAATAATGTTATGAGGCACTGTGCAGATTGATTACATTCTGGGCAACAATCCTCAGAAGATGAGTTACCTCGTTGGATACGGCAAACGATACCCGAAGCGCGTTCATCATCGCGGCGCATCGATTCCGAAGAACGGGATCAAGTACAGCTGCAAAGGAGGGTACAAGTGGAGGGATTCCAAGAAGCCCAATCCGAACACCATCGTCGGCGCCATGGTCGCTGGTCCCGACAGGCACGACGGATTCCAGGACGTCCGGACAAACTACAATTACACGGAACCGACGCTCGCCGGGAACGCCGGCCTGGTGGCCGCACTGGTGTCTCTGTCCGGAGTGAAGACTGGCATTGACAAGAACACCATCTTCTCTGCAGTCCCTCCGATGTTTCCTACTCCGCCACCTCCACCTGCAGCCTGGAAGCCTTAGTTGGTTCGAGTTTATTGAACTGCTTTAGCTTTAGCTTTAGCCTTGATTGGGCGTTATGATGCAGCTTGAGGAGTGAATTTCAAGAGGAGGAAGACTGAGGGCCAGGAAAAGCGCAAGACTCAAAAACAGCCAGCCAGATCGTCGTCTGATTCATTGAACATGGTTTTTCAGTATTTGCTTTTCTTTTAAATTTTCCATGTTGCTTATTTCATGGTCAGAAGATTGTTTGTGTATAATTAATTAATGCATTAAAAACACAGAGATGTAACACTGCTGAAGAAGAATAGAGTGCCGCCTTTGTTTCTACATTATATTGTGTTGAAAGCTTTACTTGTAGAGAGTTGTTTTAGAAATCAAAGATTTTGAGTTAACTAGAACTAAAACTGATAATAGTTTCAATTAAAAAAAAAAAAGGGAATAGTTACAGTGGATAAACATAAAACTGTGTAAGTAAAAGCTTGAGATAATATGCAGATGCTCAAAGTTGCTCAATAGATTATATAGTTATATGAGTTGGCTCAATTAGGTTTGAGTGTAGGAGGTAGAAGAAGATCAAACTAAACTCTAGCTAATGTGAAGGGAAAATGATTTACTTGTTTCCCACTCTTGTTGTGTTAAGAGATTCTTAATCATAATAAATCAGAAAATCTTATTCCATTAAGAGATACAAGCTCCTCTTTATATAGGAGGTTTATGGACCAAATCTAGGAGAATTATTCTAATAAATATAACCAACTTCTAATAAATATAACCAACACTCCCCCTCAAGTTGGAGCATAGATATTAATCATGCCCAACTTGTTACAAAGATAATCAACTCGGATCCCGTTCAAAGCTTTTGTGAAGATGTCCCCCAATTGTTCTCCAGTTTTTACATATCCTGTAGTAATCAAGCCTTGTTGAATTTTCTCACGAACAAAATGACAATCAATTTCAATGTGCTTAGTTCGTTCATGGAACACGGGATTCGATGCAATGTGAATAGCAGCTTGATTATCACACCATAGTTTTGCTGGTATTGAAATTTTGAGTCCTACTTCAGTTAACAATTGATATATCCACATTATTTCACACACAGACTGTGCCATAGCCCTGTATTCTGATTCTGCACTGGATCGTGACACAACCTTTTGCTTTTTACTCTTCCATGATACTAAATTTCCTCCAACAAAGATACAATAACCTGAGGTAGACCTTCTATCCATTTTGGAACCTGCCCAATCTGCATCTGAAAAACATTCAATACGAGTATGCCCATGATTTTTATATACAATACCTCGTCCGGGTGCACCCTTCAAATAACACAAAATTTGTTCTAATGCTGCCCAATGATGAACCGTTGGAGATGACATATACTGACTAACAACACTAACCGAATATGCAATATCTGGACGAGTCAAGGTAAGATAATTCAACTTTCCAACCAACCTTCGATATCTCTCTGGATATTCAAATAATTCTCCATCTACTGTAAGATCCACGTTCTGAGTCATTGGAGTACTACAAGGCTTTGCCCCTAACTTTCCCGTCTCAGTTAATAAGTCAAGAACATATTTCCTCTGAGATAGAAATATACCATTTTTACTCCTCATTACTTCAACACCTAAGAAATACTTTAGTACCCCTAAATCTTTTGTATGAAATTGAGTGAGAATGAAAGATTTGAGAGATGAAATTCCCATAGTATCGCTACCAGTAATCACAATATCATCCACATACACAACTAATAGAATAATACCAGCTCCTGATTGCTTGTAGAACACAGAATGATCAGACTTGCTTTTCTTCATACCAAATTTTTCAATAACCTGACTAAATTTTCCAAACCAAGCACGTGGACTTTGTTTCAAACCATACAAAGTCTTTCTAAGACGACAAACTCGCTCCATCTCCCCCTGAGCAACGAAACCAGGAGGTTGCTCCATATACACCTCCTCTTGAAGATTACCATGAAGAAAAGCATTCTTGATATCAAGTTGATGTAAAGGCCAATGATGAATAGCAGCAAGAGAAATAAATAACCGAACAGATGTCAACTTTGCAACCGGAGAAAAAGTATCAGAATAATCCACACCATATGTTTGAGCATAACCCTTAGCAACAAGACGAGCTTTTAGTCTGGCAACTGATCCATCTGGATTGACTTTAACATTAAATATCCATTTGCATCCAATAGCTTGTTTTCCTGGAGGTAAATCAACCAAGTCCCATGTATCATTCTCATCCAAGGCTTTCATTTCCTCTATCATTGCATCTCTCCAACCATCATGAGATAAGGCCTCACGGACAGTTTTAGGAATAGAAATAGAGTCAAGTGAAGCAATAAAAGAACATGAGGAGGATGACAAGCCATTATTAGACACAAACGAAGAGATAGGATAAGTACACTGACGTTTACCTTTTCGTAATGCAATAGGAAGATCATCATTTGAAATTGGATCTGATGATGAAGTAGTTGGTGCAGGACATGAATCAGGAGGTCGACGCCTGGAGTATATTTCAATAATAGGAGGCTTGACAAAAGTCGGTTCTGAGACAGGTGTAGAGGATGTAACCGAATATACCAATAAATCATCATCTTCCTTTTGAGAAGTCGGGATATGTGAGGATGAGAAATAAGGCGTGTCTTCCATGAAAGTAACATCGATTGAAACAAGATATTTATTAATACTAGGACAATAACACCTGTAACCCTTTTGAAGACGAGGATAACCAAGGAAAATACATTTCAAAGATTTGGGATCTAATTTAGTGACTTGTGGACGGACATCCCGAACAAAACAAGTGCTACCAAATATTCTAGGATTAACAGGAAACAATGATTTGTTAGGAAACAAGATTTTATAAGGAATCTCACCATGAAGAACAGAGGATGACATACGATTAATGAGAAAACATGCAGTAGAAACTGCGTCTGCCCAGAAAGACTTAGGAACATTCATTTGAAATAAAAGAGCTCGTGCTGTTTCCAGAAGATGTCTATTTTTACGTTCAGCCACACCGTTTTGTGATGGAGTATCAACACAAGAGGTTTCATGAAGTATACCATTTTGACTCATATAAGATTGAAATAGACTGGAGGTATATTCTTTGGCGTTGTCACTTCGTAGAGTACGAATGGACATATTGAACTGAGTTTTAATTTCCGCACAAAAAGTACAAAATAGAGAAAATAACTCAGAACGATTTTTCATTAAATATAACCAAGTCACACGAGAAAAATCATCCACAAAAGTGACAAAATACCTAAAACCAGGTTTAGATAGAATAGGACAAGGACCCCAAATATCAGAATGAACTAACTCAAAAGGACTAATAGCACGTTTATTTATCCTTGGACTTGAACTAAGACGGTGATGTTTTGCAAACTGACATGACTCACAATTTAATGAAGACACGTTACTATATTGTGGACAGAGTTTCTTGAGCAATGGAAGAGATGGATGTCCTAACCTACAATGAGTATCAAAAGGAGAATTCACACCTGAACAAACGAGAGATTTTGGGACAGATGAATCGAGAATGTAGAGACCTCTATTTTCATGTCCTTTACCAATAATCTTCTTCGTCAAAAGATCCTGAAATAAACAATGATCGGGAAAAAATGTGATGCAACAGTTAAGATTGCGAGTTAATTGACTAACAGAAAGCAAATTAAAGGATAAATTAGGTAGATGTAAGACAGAAGATAAAGAAAGCAAAGGAGTGACATTAACAGTGCCAGATCCACGAACGCAAGATGAAGACCCATCAGCTAAGGTAACAATAGGAGTGTTGGATTTGTGTGTGAAAGTAGAAAAGAGATTAGAATTACCTGTCATATGATCAGTGGCACCAGAATCAATGACCCACTTAGAGGATGAGGAAAGAAGGCATGTATTGTGGTTACCTGAATTAGCAATAGCAGTGATAGAGGAAGATGAAGACTTAAGTGATTCCTGATATTGAGAGAACTTGGCAAATTCTTCTGCAGAGACAAGCACCATATCCATCACGATAGAATGAAATCCAAAGATATGCAACTCCAAAACACCGAACTTGGTGTTATTGTGAGACAAAGAACGACAATGTTCCAAATTTCAATATAATATCTGTATTTCTGGACTTCCAACAGTAATTCCGGCTAGCAATCCGGTGACAAATTTTCCAGCAAAGCACACGGCAGCGACTGTCAAGGCTCCTTTCCCACAAGAACGGCAGTGGCTTGTTTTATTCCTTCTTCCAGCAGCAAGCAACCAAAAAAAAATCAGTCTCTGTTTCTTGTTGTCAACAACACAAAACCAGAGCAACAATCGCTACTTTCCAGCAACATGAAACAGAGAACACTTTCTCCTCTCCGGCGGCATCTAGGGAAGGATGGGCTCGGCAACAAGGAGCAGCAGCAACTCCACGGCAACAAACAGAGAGGAAATCTGTTCTTCTCGGCAACAAAGAGGAGAAGAAGTAATCCGACAGCCCTTGCTCCTCACGGCAACAAGGAGAGGAAGAGAGCTCCGTCGGTCCGTCGGTCTTCGTCTTCACGCGCAGTGGCGGCTTCTTCCAGCCTTTTCCACGCGCAGCCAAGAGGTGTCGGCGGCAGTCAGATGGTGTTCGTGAGGAAACACCCGAGGGAGGACCAGCGGCGCTCAATCTAGGGTTCTTCACCTCCACGCTGCCGGCGACGAACGGCGATTGGGTCGGCCACAAGCGGAGCGGGCAGGCAGCAGCCGGCAGAGCCTAGGTTTCCAGGCGCGATTCCTCCTCTTTATGCTTGGGGTGATCGCGATCGGATGGCGTCGCGCAATCGGAGGAGCAGAGGAAGAAAGGGGTCGTCGCCAGCGCGCTATCGCCTTCGCGAAGGTGGCGTCGCAGTGAAGGAAGCGGCGATCGCGAGCAGCGGCAGACGGCGTCGTGGGCGTGATAGGCGGCGCTCGCGGACGCGGCAGGCGGCGCTCGTGGTGCGGCAGGGGGCTCTGATTTGCGATCGGCGAACAGAGTCGGGGGAAGAGGGCGTCGCGCAAGAGAGAGAAATCGCGATCGAAGTCGGCGCCAAAATTTAGGGGTTTAGGGGTTTATGGATCGGCTCTGATACCATGTAATCATAATAAATCAGAAAATCTTATTCCATTAAGAGATACAAGCTCCTCTTTATATAGGAGGTTTATGGACCAAATCTAGGAGAATTATTCTAATAAATATAACCAACTTCTAATAAATATAACCAACATAAACTATCATCACAGTTTTGTGCAGCTCCTACATTATAACATCAAATATGTTCCTTGCTTTGTGCTTCTGGATAAGCATGGAAGGGCATTAGCTAAAACAGGAGTTCCTGCCAGCCGATTACATGTCATTGCAGGTCTTTCACATCTCTTAAAGATGAAGCAGCAAAACAGGAAGAACAAAAAGAAGATGCCTTAATGATCCCTAGCAATTTATCTTAATAGAGTAAATTATTTACTCTGTTTGTAGTGTTGGTTGATCTGTCATAGTTTTGCCATGCTTCATAATGATACTATACTACACCATATGAACTTTCCAATGAGTTTTTATTGTCATATTATGCTACCAATGGTTGTTGGGTATGGTTGATTCAGCTCAATCCTAATAATGTTTTTGCAGTTCATTTTCTGGTTTATTTTTAAGAGTTGCTTACAGAGATCTGTCAATGGTGTCTTTTGTTTGTATTTTACGTTCAGTTAGCCTACTTGGGTTTGATGAGTTCAAATTCAGGAATCAAACCCAATCTGACAATGCTTCAACGAGCTCTAATGATACTCCAGTGAGGTCCTGGCAAGCTAGCAATGATGCAAGTAATCCCAACACACAAACTAAAAATAGACTGATTAAGGGAAACAAGTTATGATTTTACATGTTAACAGGATGATAATAAATTATAATTTTCTAATGGCTCTGTATCCTCCATGAGTTCAGTGTAATTTTGAGATTAGTTTAGAAGCATTATCTGCAATGTACTCTTTTTTTTTGTAAAAAGATGTCATCTCTGCGTCGAAGGAATGATAGACACATTCAAATACCATTTTTTTTTCTAACAGATTAGCTGCAGAAGAACTCTTACGGATCTGAGAACTTGAAGAGTTCATTGTTGAATGAGTAGAAATAGTCTAGCAGAAGAGTAGCTGCATGACTCTTACGGAGATCAGAATTCAGAGTCAGATGTTGAGTTCATACTCTTGTTCAAATCAAGGGGAGTAACCATAGTTTTTATTGTCATTCCAAAATTCTTAAGCTTGAACTGAATCAGCTATTCACATATTTAACTATTCACTTCAATACTAATTATCAGCATTTTTTTCCGATTCAATTGTATTTTTCCCTTGAAGTCTCTGGTGTTCAGATTATCTCTCTCTACACATCATAAGTAGAACAAGAACATATGCTTCCTTAGGCCCCTTTTCAATCATCAAGTTACTGCAGTCCTCGGTTTTTATACATCAAACTGATAAGAAAGATTTCATGAAGCTCTTTGATGATTTAAATTCTGGTTTGGAGTTGAAGACCTGCCAGGTTACATTCCCTGGATGATTCTTGACAGTGGCAGAGATTCAGAGCAATCTTTTTCGTATTTTTCCTTATATATTTGTTAATTAATTAGAAATGATTCCTAAAAAAAAAAATCAACGCTTTCCCATCTCCCTTATTTGATCTACGCTTGAGCATTTAGGAAAGATCTCTCCACGTCGATCACTGCTTTCTTGAACAAGGTTTCACGCGTCGGCGGCATCAACTCCGCATTGCTGCTCCTCTTCGCCGCCGGTCGTCGGCGTCTTAGCGATGTCGACCCCGAAGATCCTGACGATGTCAAGTGCCGGCCTTTGCGCCGGCATTCGCGCGCACTCGCTGATTGCTGACGGCCGCGACCTCCACCCGATGGAGAGCTGCTTGTCCGGGCCTGTTGATCGCTGCTGGAAGGAGACGACGTCGCCGGCGCGGAGGCCCTTCTCCTTCACGAACCGGCTCCAGCCCTTGGTCAGCACGTAGCTCTGACTGCTGCTCCAGTAGGAGTAGCGGAACCGCCACGCCTTGCCGCCGGCGTCCTCGAAGTTGAGCAGCGCGCCTCCGGTGGCTCTTACCCGCGGGAAGTGCTTCTCCGCGTGCTGCTTCGGGATCACCAACCGGTTCAGCTTCCCCACGTCGCTCGGCGTCACCGCCTTCTCGAAGAGGTGCACAAGCGGCGACGCGTCCTCGTGCTGCCTCGCTGCTCACCATGCCCTCGTGCTCTGCCGCACCTCGTCGCGGTAGGTGTGCTTGCGGAGCATGTCGACGATCTCCTCCTTGGAGTGCGAGGTTAGGAACGACTCCTCGGCCGCCGTGGCTCCCTCGAGCCGGTGGAAGTTGGTGACCGCGTCGCAGCCGCGGAATCGGCTCGCGGCCACGTCGTAAGAGCGCGCCGCCTCGGCCTCGTCGTCGTAGGTGCCGAGCCAGAAGCGGCGATGCTTCTCGTAGATCTGCGCGCCCCACCGCCCGTTTGGCTGCGGCACCACGCCCTTGTACTTCGACGAGGGGTGCTTCCGCGACTCCGCCTCCGCGCCCACCTCCGGATCCAGGACGACGCTTGAGCCGCTGCCGAATCTGTCTAAGTCCACCATACGAGGCGGCGGCGGCGGCTTCTAGACTGTGCACAGACTCCCAGATGGCGAGCTTCTAATCAAGAAGATCGAAGGGGCTGTTACTTGTTATATAGAAATGCAAGGTATCTCACAATAGATGTTTGTTTATATTTATTTTTATACAATCTAAAATTTTTATATCGAAAGTTCATCATTTAATTTACTTATTGTTAAATTAAACAATCATTTTAACTTAACACATTATTATATGAACAATAATACACTACATGAAAATGTAGTATGAAAATACAACATGATACATTCCCATGTAGTGGGTCTTACATTCATATAGTGAGTCTCATATTCATGCATGTAATATGTCATGTTGAGTTTTCATCCTACATGTACATGTATCATTTTTTTTTGTTATATATAGATTATTTTATCTCAATTTGTGCTCTAAATGTTCTGGATTAATCAGTGCATTATATTTCTAATAAATGAAACAATAATAATGCATATGTTCTTCACTCAAATAGGACAGCAAGAAAAAAAAAGAAAAACGAAATTAAGCTGGCATTTGTTAGAAGGAGCACTGGTTAATTAGCCACATGTTGGATTTAATTTGATTCACCTACCTCAGCATGACTGTACTGGGTCCATAAATGAATCATCATATCTCCTTTAATATAATCTCTTCTGTCTTTTTTAATTATACTTCATATATATATATATATATATATATATATATATATATATATATATATTACAGTATACAAAAGGAGGCCTTTGAATCATATAGAGGAAGCTAAGAAACCTCACTCACTACACTAGCTTCCTAATTACCTCATCGAGGCTCTTATTTTATTGAGCATGGATGATGCATGCACAAGCCTTTGAAAAGATCTTCGTCACAAGCCTATCCAAGTTGTGATTTATCCACGAGGAGAAGATCTAATCTTATCATAATCATTTTATGAATATTAAAATTTCAGCACTAGGCTCATGCATGTGTTTCATATCCTCAAAAACGCAAAATAAAATAATTAAGTGACATTGGGGAAGGTTCATGCATTCATGATGAACAGTGGAACGTAGCAGCGAGTGCACTACTGATCAGAGATTGTCTTCCTTGCAAGTTGTGATTTATTTAAAACGAGTGGAATTTCGATGTTTTGTACGCTTGATCGCGCGTTTTCAAAGAAGAAGAAGAAGAAGAAGAAAAAATGGAAATTCCTATCGGATGATGCAAGAAGATGGTGCCAATATGCATCTGACAATTCCAAGATTCTAAATCCCATCCAACAACTTGTTCCGTTTTTTCCCATGCATGCATTTCAAAAGAAACACGTTCTTTATCATCATCCAGATCAGGTAGAAACTGGAGACGTACAGTAGGAGGCCTGATTGATTATCAGTTATCTGTCTTCCTCCGAAGGCAAAGCAAAGACCAAACATGCATGGCGTGTTTAGAAAGCCATGGCTCACGAGCTCTCTCTACTGCTCCATGTCCTGTGCGATGCTGCAAACTTATGATCGAGGACTACGTACCCTTCACTTTCAAGGACCACACTGGAAATCTGAAACCACGAACTGTGCATTGCCCACAATTTTAGGTTTCTTAATCATCCATCTCGTCGTTAGCTCTCAACTTTGTTGGATTAAATCAAATTATAAATTGATTTCAAATATTTCTTCTACTTCTACGAGAAATAAAGTTTAATTTCATCCCAATTACTTATTCATGGATTCATGCATTGTACCTCTACATGAATTCATTAGTTAGTACATTTAATATTTTTAATATTTTATTGATTTTCATGTCATCCAAAATTCTACAATTATGGATGAAGTGTTAAGTTTGCAATAAATGAGAGTTGTAGTAACAAGAAGTCCAATACAAAGAAATTAAATCCTATTTTGCTTTGTAGTCTTTTCTTTATTTTTAAATTTCTTGTTACCTATTTTTTCTTCCTTCAATCTGGTATTGGAGCCATGGCCAATAATATCATTTCTCTTGTACCTCGATTCAATAGTGAAAAGTTTGATTATTGGAACACTATCATGAATTTATATCTTGAAATTACAAGACTTATGGTGTGTTATTGAAAAAGGAGTACCAGAGGAGGAAGATCAATTAATCGAGCCACAAAAAAATATTTTGAAGACCAAGAAGAAAAAAAGGATAGAAAAGCTCTTTTTTTAATTTATCAAACCCTTAAAATTTCAGTTTATGAAAGGATTTCAAAAGTACCGAGTGCTCAAAAAATATGGGAGATTCTACAAATAACTTATTCTAGTCAAGGCCAAGTGAAAAAGGTATGTTTACAGTTTCTACGAGCATAGTTTAAAAAATTAGAGATAAAAGACAATGAAAAATTTTTTAGAGTACTTCACATGAACATGTTCTATTGTGAATCAAATGGCATCAAATGAAAAAATCATGGAGACCCAAAGGGAGATGGAGAAAATCTTACGAAGTCTATCAATCAAATTTGATCATGTGATAGTTGCTATTGAAGAATCACAAGATCTTTCACTGATGTCCTTGGAAAGTTTGCAAGAAAGATTGGAAGCTCATGAGGTTAGAATCCTTCAACGAAGTCCTCTTATTTTTCTTCAAATCAAGCGTTGAAATCCCAGTTCACATCCACGGGAGGCCGTGGCTCTTATCGTGGATGTGGAAGAGGTCGAAATCAAAAAAGAGGTGGAAGAGATTTTCTTGTCAACAGTCATGAGAAAAAGAGAACAAAGAGTCTTGAGTCTCAAAAGGAGAAGAAATAATTTTCTTACAATTTTCAAAGAAGAAGAGGACGTAGGAATTACGAAGGTACAAAACCTTATATTGAATGTCATTATTGTCATAAGCTAGGATATAGAATAAATGATTGTTGGAAAAAATATCCAGAGAAAAAACGTGAAGCTGGATTAGTGCATGAATTAAAATGAACTTCAAAATTCTGAAATTTTACTGATTGCTAGTGATGGAAATATTAAAAATATGTAGCACTTAGATAGCGGTGCAAGTTGACATATGACTGGTAATAAAAGTTTATTTTTTAACCCTAGCAGAAGCGCTAACTATGGGCAGGTAACTATTGGAGATGCTAAGTCTTACAAAATTGTAAGAGTAGGAGGAATCTCTTTCAAAACAAAGTCTAAAAAAATTGATAAAATGTCTAAGATATTTTATATTCTTGGTTTGTAAAGCAATCTACTTAGTGTTGGTCATTTATTAAGAAAGGATTTTGATATTCATTTTGCTAATAAGCATTGCACCATGAAGAAGGAAAAACAATATGTGGCAAAGATCAATTTGGGCTCAAATAATTTATTTACTCTCAAACTTGATATTATAAATGTTATTTGTTATCTTATTGCTAATGAAGAAATTTTCAAGTTATGACATGACAGATTTGGGCACCTGAATTTTCAAAGCTTAAAAAAATTAGCAAGCAAAAATATTGTTCAAAGACTTCCTAAAATTAATGGGATAAGTGACGTCTGTGAAGCATGTCAGCTTGGAAAGCAACATCGAGAGGCATTCTCATCTAAATCTAAGTGGGAATCACATTCATCATTGGAACTTGTGCACACAAATCTTTGTGGACCTATGCGTGTACCATCTCTCAGAGATTTCATATTATTATGATTATACTAGAAAAACTTGGATATATTTTATTAAAGAAAAAATCAAAAGCTCTTTCTTGCTTTAGAGTCTTCAAAAGTTATACTTAGCTGCCCCACATGTTCAAACATGCAGCGCCATGCAAATTGAGGCAGGTTTTCGAACTGGTTCTCAAACATTTTCATCTTTAAGACTTACGCTGTGTTCCTCCTCTACTTCCCAAATCCTCCCATCCACACCTCTCCGAAATGATTACTCAAAAGTAACCAAGGGTCGGCGTCTGGTTTCCCAGATCGTATCATTGACATGTTGAGTCAAGTGATATAATTGCAAGCGAAAATTTTTTTTTGACTATCAAATAAAAAAATATGAGAAGTGATCGAGGAGGTGAATTTCTATTTTCTTTATTTGAAGAATTTTATTAAAACCATAGTATTAGATATGAATTGATAGCTCGATATACGCCGTAATATGCATGTTGAAGAAGAAAATTTTACTAGCTAAATTATGGGCTGAAGCAACTTCTTGTGCCATCTAACTAATCAACAGATCACCAACACAAAGTTATAGAATTCTACTCTAAATAAGGCCTGATATGTAAAGAAATCAAATGTTACTGATCATTTAGAAACTTTTGGTTGTCTTGCATATTCACATATTCCTGATGCTTTAATAACTAAACTTAATGACAAGTCTGAAAAGTGCATTTTTATTGGATACAATGAAAGAAGCAAAACTTACAAGCTTTACAATCCAAAAATAAAAAAAAAGTGATTAGCATGGATGTTCGCTTTGATAAAAAAAAAGTTTCTTATGTTTTCTCACATTTGGCAGATTCATCAAGTTGGAAAATTCTTGAATTTGAAGATGATTCTCCACCACTGCAACCTAATATTCCTAAAAGAAACATGTCTCCATCACCATCACAAAGAAGAACAAGAAGTTTGAGAGATATTTATAAAGAGACTAAAGAGGTAAATGTGACAGATCAAGTCTTTTTTACATTCTTTGTAGGAGAAGATCAAATCACATTTGAAGAAGCATCAAAAGAAAAGAAATGGCTTCATGCTATGAATGAAGAAATAAGATTCATCGAGAAAAATGGTACATGGGAGCTCACTACTTTACCACCATACAAATCTCCGATTAGTGTGAAATAGATCTTTGAGACTAAAATTAACCCAGATGGCTCCATCAATAAATACATGAGCAAGATTGGTTGCAAAGGGATACAAATAGAAAGAAGGTGAAGATTTCAATGAGGTATTTGTTCCTATTTCTAGACTCGATACAGTTTGATTAATTATTGCGCTTACTACTCAAAATGGTTGAAAATTATTATAAATGGATGTCAAATTAGCTTTCTTAAATGGTTTTCTTGAAGAAGAAATTTATCTTGAGCAACCACAAGGTTTTATGACAAGGGGTGAAGAAGATAAAGTATATAAGCTCAGAAAGATATTATGTGGGTTGAAGTAATCGCCTAGTGCATGGTATGGTTGAATTAATGATTATTTTATCAAATATGATTTTGAAAGATGTCATTTTAAGCATACTCTTTATATCAAAAATTCTGAATGTGATATTATGCTTGTGAGTTTATATGTGGAAGACCTTATTTTTACTGGAAATAATCTAAAGATATTGACAAATTTTAAGAACTCTATGATGAGTGAGTTCGAAATGACAGATTTAGATAAGTTGTATAATTTTCTGGGCATTAATATTTAACAATCAGGAGAACAATTTTTTATCTCACAAAAATAATATGCAGCTCAAATTCTTAAGAGGTTCAAGATGGAAAATGCAAATCCAGTGGCAACTCCGTGCATTATGAGTTTGAAATTAAGTAAGATTGGTAAAGGAAAGAAGATGAATCTAATCATTTTTCAAAGTCTAGTTGGAAACTTGATGTATCTCACTGCCACTAGATTCGACATTATATATGTATACAATATGATCTTGAAGGAAGTATTGATGATTTTTGAAGTACTATTGATTATATTTTCAACCTTAGCAGTGGAGTAATCTCTTGGTGTTCAAAGAAGCAACCAATTATAGCACTCTCAACTACCAAAACAGAATACATATATAGCAGATTCTTCAGCAGTGTCAAACTTTATGATTACGGAGAATTCTTGAAAGTCTCAAATGCAAGCAAAGTAATCCAATGATATTATATTATGATAAGTGTTCTATAATTTCTGTCTTAAAGGATTCACTAGTGCATGGAAGAACAAAACATATTCGCTTGCAATTTCATTTCCTAAGATAACTTATTAATGAAGGTGAAATCTAGTATTGTCCTAGTGAGGAACAACTTGCTGATATTTTATAAAGCCGCTTGGAGGATCTATATTTCAAAGAATCTTGAAACTCTAGGAGTAAGAAGCATATTTGATTTACAGGAGACATTGTTGGATTAAATCAAATTCAAGAATCAAATTATAAATTAATTTTAAATATTTCTTTTACTTTTACCAGAAGCAAAGTTTAATTTCATCTCAAGTATCTCTTCATAAATTTATTGTACCTTTTTATAGATTCATTAATTAATGTATTTAATATTTTTAATATTTTATTGATTTTCATGTAATCCAAAACTCTATAAATATAAATGAAGGGCTAAGTTTGCAACAAGTGAGAATTATAGCAACACAAAATTCAATACAAAGAAATTCTATTTTACTTCGCAGTTTCTCGTTTGTCCTTAAATTTCTTATTATCTACTTTTTCTTCCTTCAAACTTCCACTCGCTTGACGCGTCCCAATCTTCTTGTCACAGCAGCAACATTTCCTTGAACAGCTCCCTAGTTTTTCTTCGGCTGGTGCCTGGTTCTTTACTTTCTGTTCGGAATTCTGCAGTCATTTCGTCCATATCAGTGTTTGTGATATATCTCTGACCTACCACACACAACTGCATCCAAGTTTGCTATCTTTTTGGAATCACATACGCTGATTTATTATTCAGACGGGTGGACATGGACCATATCCGCGAGAAAACCACTACTTTCTGTAGCAACGTAATTAAACACTTTATCATGACTCCGCTATCTCATCAGTTCTACGTACTATAGGAGGGCTCCACCTATCCGTTGGCTACTGCGCGCTCCGATCGAATCACTCCACTTGCTGGCTACTGCACGACTCCGCTATCTCATCAGTTCTACGTATTATAGGAGGGCTCCACCTATCCTAACCGAAATTTGGCTACTGCACGCTCCGATCGAATCACTCCACTTGCTGGCTCGCGATCCCTATTCAGAGAGGACTGAAATGAGAGCAAAGTAGTGAAAAAGGCTGCAGTCCTGGCCTGGTCATTTCTCTTCGACTTCGCTTCCTGCAGCCAGTATTCGACTTCGCTTCCCTGCCGGTATTCGACTTCGCCATCTGCATTCGACTTTGCTTCCCTGTCGGTATTCGACTTCGCCCTCTGTAGGTGAGCTGCCTGGTCATTTCTCATTCCATTTCATGCAGTTAACTCAACTTCGCTTCCCTGCCGGTATTCTTTACAGCCGGTATTCGACTTCGCTTCCCTGCTGGTATTCGACTTCGCCCTCTGCAGGTGAGCTGCGCTGTTTTCTTCTCCTCTTCTCCTCCTCCAACGCACATGGGAGCCGATCGGTAAGTAAATCATACTTCATTGTTGAATAATCTTACTCCATTGTTGATCGGTAAGTAAATCATACTCCATTGTTGATCGGCTTTTGATCGGCTTAGATTTTGCATTTTGAAATAATCTTTCTTTTGAAATTGAAACATCTATTCATACTCCATTGTTGTAGACTGATGGATGTAATGCTAGTGTCGCCGTCAGGCTGCATTGTCGTAATGGGAGCCATCACGCGGCACAGCCAGTCGCGGACCAGTCTCCTGACAATGGTGGCCCACCTTAGCTACCTCCCATGGCCCACGCCAATGAGAATTGCCTTGCCTACGATTTTCCTGTTGTTGCTCGAAGAAGCCCGAGCGGAACGGGAGATGATGGTGCGAGACATAATACTGCAGTTCGCCAGCAACATTGTTGGCCCAACGGATATACATTTTCTGATCAAAGAATTTTGTAACTACGCCGAAAATGTGCTAAGGGGTTTCCACTTGGAGTCCAACCGGGATGGCCGCTTCGGCGGTGAAGTTGACCTAATCTTGTTGCTGATGATCCCCCGCGTCGGTATTCGACTTCGCCATCTACAGGTGAGCTGCGCTATTTTCTTCTCCTCTTTTTCTCCTCCAACGCACACGGGAGCCGATCGGTAAGTAAATCATACTCCATTGTTGAATAATCTCCGATCGGTAAGTAAATCATACTCCATTGTTGAATAATCTTACTCTGTTGTTGATCGGTAAGTAAATCATACTCCATTGTTGATCGGCATTTTGATCGGCTTAGATTTTGCATTTTGAAATAATCTTTCTTTTGAAATTGAAACATCTATTCATACTCCATTGTTGTAGACTGATGGATGCAATGCTAGTGTCGGCGTCAGGCTGCATTGTCGTAATGGGAGCCATCACGCGGCACAGCCAGTCGCAGACCAGTCTCCTGACCGTGGTGGCCCACCTTAGCTACCTCCACTACAAAAAAAACCCATAAATAGCGACGGAATTAGCTACCGATTTAATTTCGGTCGCTAATTTAGCGATCGATTTTTAACTTCGGTCGCTATTTAGCGACCGAATTCAAATCGATCACTAAATTAGCGACGGACAATAATTCGGTCATTATATTAGCGACGGATATTTAATCGGTCGTTAATTTGCGACCGAAATTAAATTTTGGTCGCTATTTAGCGACGAAAATGAAATGTCGGTCGTTAAAATAGTGGAAAATTTTAATTAAACTGCTAATTTTAGAGTTGGACGATAGAAAAGGAATTTAGCGACGGAATTTCTATTCGGTCGTTAAAAAATAACAACCGAACTAGAGTTCGGTCGCTAAAATAGCGACCGAATCCTAATTCGGTCGCTAATTAACGACTAAACTTGAGGTCAGTCGCTATTTTTAGCGACCGAATCCTCATTCGGTCGCTATAGGAAAGACGACTTTCATTGGCTTGGGCTTAGGAAGACGACCGGTGGGTAGGTAGCTAAGGTGGGCTACAAGAGTGGTCGGCGACTGGCTACGCCGTGTTATCGCTCCCATTACGAGAATGCAGGATGACGGCGTCACTAACATCGTATCCATGGCAGCTCACCTGACGGCGAAGTCGAAGGAGGAGGAGAAGAAAGGCAGCTCACTGGAGGGCGAAGTGAATACTGGCTCGGAGGGCGAATGAGAAATGACCAGGCAAGCCCTGTAAACCTTATAAAATTTTATCATTAAGAAATAATTTAGAAGATGCGGATGGAACAGTTGGCTAACTGCAATTGATATTTTTCATTAGGTCAAGAGTTCGAAACTCTCATACACAATTTAGGTTGGGTTTTTTTGGATTTTAATTTAATTTTTAAAAAATTATATTTAGGTTGGATTATTTTGGATTCTAATTTAATTTTTAAAAAATTATACAAGATTGGATTATTTTAGATTTTAATCTAACTTTAAAAAATTAAATAAGTTTACAATTTGGTATCAAAGAAAAATTAATGGATTCTTTCTTTATTCATTATATTTTGATGTTTAATTCATCCTTTTTATACCTAAAATCAGCACAGTCCATCTCAAATTTCTGGCTCCGTCCTTGGGAGCGCGCAGTAGCCAACCGCTGAACTTTGAATTGATATGATTAGGCATAGGCCCACGAGCACCGAATTAATTTCAGTTAGGATAGGTGGAGCCTCCTATAGTACATAGAACTGATAAGATAGCGTAGTCGTGATAAAGTGTTTAATTACGTTGCTACAGAAATTAGTGGTTTTCTCGCGATAAAATGTTTAATTACGTTGCTACAGAAATTAGTGGTTTTCTCGCGGATATGGTCCATGTCCACCCGTCTGAATAATAAATCAGCGTATGTGATTCAACTTGGATGCAGTTGTGTGTGGTAGGTCAGAGATATATCACGGACGAAATGACTGTAGAATTCTGGACGGAAAGTAAAGAACCAGGCACCTGTTGGAATAAACTAACAATAATATTACTATGCTTGCGTCGATGAGTTCCTCTCGCGGAGACGAGTGCTCTTGTACTGGAGTCTTCGTCGGAAGGTGTTTCGTTGGCCTTGGAGACAAGCCCTAGGTCTCCCTTGGTGTTCGGCGTGAAGAGAAGAGAAAGAGGGAGTCGGCGGATGGGTGAGAAAGAGGAGAAGTTCTCGATCAAAATTTTCCCACTTCTCACTTAAGTTGCCTATTTATATTAAGTGGTAAATAGGCCCAACTCAACTACGAGTATATTCGAATCTCTTCTCTTTAGCGGCCGCTGTTGGCACAATTGGTTTCCTCTATTCTGCTTAAGTCATAGGTCCTGGGTTCAATTCCTACGTAGACCATTTAAGCGACTTATTTTTTTTGCTACTTCCGACACTCCAAAAATTCCATAAAAATATGCATAAATTCCAGAAAATTCATATCATATTCCTAGAATTAAATTGAGAAATTTTCGGGCGTTACAGCACCGAAGCAGCAGTATGCAATAGACAGATAAATAAAAGAAATCAGAGTTAGAAATAGTTATCCGGTTGAAGCGCCGGAGTGCCGACTGCCCTTAGAGAATTAATTGCCGCCCTACGGTGCAAAGGTTTTCTGGCAAAACTCTCCCAAGATCCGACAACCACTCGCGATGTTCGTATGTGCACTCCAAAACGAACACCGCCCTCAGAGACAACCTCGGATCGCCAAGAAACAAAACCTCAGGACACTTGAAAAGAGAAGCGCAGAAAGATGACGAAGAGAAGAGAAAGTTTCAAGTTTCTGCACTGTACAGAAATACTACAACGATGATCTTATATAGACCTGAAGAAGAGGAGAGAAACCTGTTCGTTTGTCGCCTCGGCTTGGAGAGACGCGACTACGCCTCTTCCTCACGAGGGGCGACCCGATCGCAACTCCTCTAAAATACGCGAGCAAAAATATAAATCAGGTTTGCACAAAAATAAAATAAAACAAAACAAACCAGGTTTAAGCAAAACCAAACCAAGAATTCGGAATAGCAAAATCAAACTGGGCCGCTTGCATTTGCGAGGCCCACGGGGTGGGGATTTGCACCCCCCTGCGCGCGATAATCATGGGCGTTGCGCCTAGTTTATGGATTTTTGATTCAAACTCCCAATGATCTTATATAGACCTGAAGAAGAGGAGAGAAACCTGTTCGTTTGTCGCCTCGGCTTGGAGAGACGCGACTACGCCTCTTCCTCACGAGGGGCGACCCGATCGCAACTCCTCTAAAATACGCGAGCAAAAATATAAATCAGGTTTGCACAAAAATAAAATAAAACAAAACAAACCAGGTTTAAGCAAAACCAAACCAAGAATTCGGAATAGCAAAATCAAACTGGGCCGCTTGCATTTGCGAGGCCCACGGGGTGGGGATTTGCACCCCCCTGCGCGCGATAATCATGGGCGTTGCGCCTAGTTTATGGATTTTTGATTCAAACTCCCGGAAACCACTCAATTTGGGCTCAGCCCGCACATGCGTGTAGGTTCTCTTAACATTTCTAAGCATGGTTGGAAGGACTTGATATATAAGGCTTTCCATCTTTCTTATCTTAGTAATGTGGGACAAAACTTTATAGAAAGATTTGAATTCCAATCAACAGCACCAGCCGAAGATACGGGCCCACTGCCCAGTGCTCCTATCGAGTCAGACCTGCGCTGTGCTAGGGTGCGGAATGAGAGGGATTGTGCACCACAATCTAGGTACCTTCTGCACCACAATCTAGGTACCTTCAGTGTAGAATCTAGGAGTTGGAACCAACCAATCATGTGCTTATAATTTCACAAAGGATAATGGGTGCTCTCTTCACCTCCCACATAATCAGACACATGCACGTGGCAAAACTGTAGCTTAACTATTCAAACAATCAGAACTTCAGGACAAGCAAGTGTCCACAACACTACCACACAGTCCCACTTACACGAGCAAACCTTTGCCAACCTTGCTATGGCTTGTGTGCCATAGCCTATCTGCAGTCAGCTGGGTGGATCTTTTACTTTGCCATTGAACTTTATGTAAGACTTCAAACAAAGACTCTACTGATGAAAATGAATGGCATATCTTCATCGTATGCACTTAATTAACATAAACCAAAATTTCGCAATCATGACTTCAGAAACTACAAAATAGAACTCACATTTTGATTCTAAAGAAAACTTGCTAAATTTACAAGAGGAAGAGATGACACAAGGATAGGAATTTAATAGCATATAAGCTGAATACCACTGCTCACATTGTAATGGATTATCTTTTTACAACTCTACTGATTGATAAGAGTGGTATTAACAGGTAAGAGCAATCAATTCAGTTTGAACTAATCCAAACAACCAATCAGCTATTTCAATTTGATTACTTGGTTTAAATTATAGATCAGGTTGGTTGGTTAAAACAAACTACAAAGATCCAGTACATTTCAGTTCGGTTCAATTTAACCCAATTAGCCACTGTAGTTTTACTAGCTAAGTTACTCAACCTTAGGTGCAAGTAACTATCACAAATATGGATCCAACGTACTTATTTCTACTAGTGTTAACAGATGATCAATAGAAAAATCGAGTGTCCATTTTGAGTGCCAGGTGTCCAAGTATCAGTATCCAACACAAACACAGAGGAATAGATGAACTCAAGTATCAGATATTACTAGTGCATAAAGAATTCACACTTATAACCACCTTTTCTGGAATTTATCAAGTGGAATATTCAGATAATAGACGCGATAACAACAAGAAGGAATAAATCCCAAGTAATTAGGGGCAATTAAGATGAAAAATAATGAAGGCTCTTCAAGAATGCGCCGCTTAAAATATTCAGATGAATTTTAATTTAGTGTTCAGCTACTCCAAGAACTCGTTAAGTTTCTTGCAGATAATTGTCAAACTTTTTACAAATCAGTGAGTACTTTTCACATTGCCTCCCACAGTATTTTTGTTCTAGTTCAGCATGAATTGACATTGCAATAAATTATCAGTCATCAACTTTAAATCCTTCACAAGTGCATACAATAGCTCTAACAACTTTTAATTTTCCAATGGCATAATCAGCACGGTTTCTTTGAATACAGGAAAAACACAAACTACATATAAAAAAACATATAGACGATTGTGGAAACAAAAGATTTACCTGTAAGCTGTCATCAACTCCCTTAGCAGTTGATGCACAAGCTATGGAATAGAAATATCCAGTGACAGCCGCAACAACATACTTTGCTGCAACATCAGGGCAGCCTCTTAATGTATAATGAGACATCACTGCTGTATTGAGTAAGGCCCACCTATGCCATGCTTTTGCCCAGTCCTTAGCATAATGTGTGGCATTTTTAAGGGATACAAGGATCTCTGTTGAGTGAAGCAAACAAAATTAAAATGCATGTACCATAGAAAGAAAAAGGTACTACAATTATACAAATAGCAGGAAAAGAAAGAAATTATGAAACTACAAGAATTTCGTTACCTTGTATTGAGTCATCATCTAATACAGGGGAAAGTGCCCTCTTCCAGTTCCCAAGTTGCAGATATGCACGAGCAAGGAGAGGAATACTAGAATTAGAAGCATTGCCCGGAACAATGGATGTCATGGAGTGGGCATTCGTAGAAACTAATTGTAGAGTTAAATCCTATGAAAATCATAGATGAAAATTGACAATAGATTAAAAATTCAGTTTCTCATTAACTCTAGTATAGTGGAAAAATAAACATGACAGTTCTACCTGTAAATGAGAAAATGCTTCCTTCCGTTTAAGATCATCACCAAGAGACCATTGATATTTCAGGTAGGCTAGAATAACTTGAGGATGCCCATGGAGCAACCAATTTCCCGGAGAACAGTCAGGATCATACTACAATAACAAAGTCATTCAATTATTATCTCTCTTAGACTAGTCTGGCTTGATGTTTATTTTCAGCAAATTGGAAAACTAACCTTTAAGAGTTTTATTAAAGTAGATCTTGCCTGGCTTATACGTCCATTTTGCTGGCAAAGTGAGGCAAACCTAATCCAAGTTTCAATGTCTTCACTAGGTGGAAGGACCAATTCTCTTACTGCTAAAACTGCTTGCCAAACCTGCATTGAGATTGATCAGGAAAACAAATGTTCAATCCAAGTAGTGAAAATAATCATCAAGAAAGGGTAAAATAACAGCCTTCAAAAGAAATAAAAGAATATCAAAGCAAGGGCATGAAAATTGGAGGTGAAATACCAAAAAATACAAGTGTTCCAAGGAATATTTAGTGCACTAAAGATTTTTTTTAAAAAAAAACTTAGGATATGATAAAATATAAAATAACTAGCAAAAGATAACCTCCTCCTTACATATGAACCTGAACAACAAACAGTGGCAGATGAGAACGTATAACGACAACAAATAATTATTTGAAAAGACTTCAACATGTTGAAAGAAATAAATAAAATATTATCCTATGGATATAGACATTACAGAAAGGATAAAAGCTTCATCTCAACATTGCGTTTTGTTCCTTGTATTCGTTCATTCCACATATTATGAATCAATTCTCTTCGACCATCAGCAACAGGGTTACCAACTGTCAATACGTTCAGCAACAGTGCAGCAATATGAAGACAACACCACTCGGGTAATATGCCATGGCGAGAAAAGTGTTATCAGCTATTTCAGCGATTGAATCTTGATTTGGTTGCTCGAATTCCGATTTATCTCATATAGATATCGTCCAACTCTAAAATTAGCGACCTAATATAAATTCCGCCGTTAAATAGCAATCGATATTTAAATTCCATCACTAATTAACAAATGAATTTTAAATTCCTTCGTTAAATAACGAATGATTATAATTCCGTCACTAATTTAACTACCGATTAGAATTTGGTTGCTAATTTTGTGATCGATTTGTTATCGGTGGCTAAATAGCAACTGATTCTTAAATTCATTCATTAAATTAGCGACCGAATTATAATCAGTCGCTAAATTCGTGTTGTAGTGTAAAAAATTAAAGCATTGACATTGCTCCTCAAAAAGTGACTAAGGTGATCTAATGATGATTTCCTCCAAATCATTATTCATGAGCTCAAAGACAATATAAATCCGTGAATGATCTCTTAGTGGAAAGCAAACATAATATCTTTGTTATTTTCCAAACTCAAAGTTCATTTGTTTTAAATAAGATATCTACAACAATGGAGTATGAATATATATTTCAATTTCAAAAGAAAGATTATTCAAAATGTAAAATCTAAGCCGATCAAAAGCCGATCAACAATGGAGTATGATTTACTTACCAATCAACAATAGAGTAAGATTATTCAACAATGGAATATGATTTACTTACCGATCGGAGATTATTCAACAATGGAGTATGATTTACTTACCGATCGGCTCCCGTGTGCGTTGGAGAAGGAGAAGAGGAGAAGAAAATAGTGCAGCTCACCTGCAGAGGGTGAAGTCGAATAACAAAGGTTTGGTATCTATTTCAATGATCGAATCTTGATTCGGTCACTATTTTAGCGATCAAACAAAACTTTGATCGCTATTTCAGCGATTGAATCTTGATTCGGTTGCTCGAATTCCAATTCATCTCATATAGATATCGTCCAACTCTAAAATTAGCGACCCAATATAAATTTCACCGTTAAATAGCGATCGATATTTAAATTCCATCACTAATTAACAATCGATTTTTAAATTTCTTCGTTAAATAACGAATGATTATAATTCCGTCACTAATTTAACTACCGATTAGAATTTGGTTGCTAATTTTGCGATCGATTTGTAATCGGTGGCTAAATAGCAACTGATTCTTAAATTTGTTCATTAAATTAGCGACCGAATTATAATCAGTCGCTAAATTTGTGTTGTAGTGTAAAAAATTAAAGCATTGACATTGCTCTTCAAAAAGTGACTAAGGTGATCTAATGATGATTTCCTCCAAATCAGTATTCATGAGCTCAAAGACAATATAAATCCGTGAATGATCTCTTAGTGGAAAGCAAACATAATATCTTTGTTATTTTTCAAACTCAAAGTTTATTTGTTTTAAATAAGGTATCTACAACAATGGAGTATGAATAGATGTTTCAATTTCAAAAGAAAGATTATTAAAAATGCAAAATCTAAGCCGATCAAAAGCCGATCAATAATGGAGTATGATTTACTTACCGATCGACAATGGAGTAAGATTATTCAACAATGGAGTATGATTTACTTACCGATCGGAGATTATTCAACAATGGAGTATGATTTACTTACCGATCGGCTCCTGTGTGCGTTGGAGGAGGAGAAGAGGAGAAGAAAATAGCGCAGCTCACCTGCAGAGGGTGAAGTCGAATAACAAAGGTTCGGTATCTATTTCAATGATCGAATCTTGATTCGGTCGTTATTTTAGCGATCAAACAAAACTTCGATCGCTATTTCAGCGATTGAATCTTGATTCGGTTGCTCGAATTCCAATTTATCTCATATAGATATCGTCCAACTCTAAAATTAGCGACCCAATATAAATTTCGCCATTAAATAGCGATCGATATTTAAATTCCATCGCTAATTAACAATCGATTTTTAAATTCCTTCGTTAAATAACGAATGATTATAATTCCGTCACTAATTTAACTACCGATTAGAATTTGGTTGCTAATTTTGCGATCGATTTGTAATCGGTGGCTAAATAGCAACTGATTCTTAAATTCGTTCATTAAATTAGCGACCGAATTATAATCAGTCGCTAAATTCGTGTTGTAGTGTAAAAAATTAAAGCATTGACATTGCTCTTCAAAAAGTGACTAAGGTGATCTAATGATGATTTCCTCCAAATCAGTATTCATGAGCTCAAAGACACTATAAATCCGTGAATGATCTCTTAGTGGAAAGCAAACATAATATCTTTGTTATTTTTCAAACTCAAAGTTTATTTGTTTTAAATAAGGTATCTACAACAATGGAGTATGAATAGATGTTTCAATTTCAAAAGAAAGATTATTCAAAATGCAAAATCTAAGCCGATCAAAAGCCGATCAACAATGGAGTATGATTTACTTACCGATCGACAATGGAGTAAGATTATTCAACAATGGAGTATGATTTACTTACCGATCGGAGATTATTCAACAATGGAGTATGATTTACTTACCGATCGGCTCCTGTGTGCGTTGGAGGAGGAGAAGAGGAGAAGAAAACAGCGCAGCTCACCTGCAGAGGGTGAAGTCGAATAACAAAGGTTCGGTATCTATTTCAATGATCGAATCTTGATTCGGTCGCTATTTTAGCGATCAAACAAAACTTCGATCGCTATTTCAGCGATTGAATCTTGATTCGGTTGCTCGAATTCTGATTTATCTCATATAGATATCGTCCAACTCTAAAATTAGCGACCCAATATAAATTCCGCCATTAAATAGCGATCGATATTTAAATTCCATCGTTAATTAACAATCGATTTTTAAATTTCTTCGTTAAATAACGAATGATTATAATTCCGTCACTAATTTAACTACCGATTAGAATTTGGTTGCTAATTTTGCGATCGATTTGTAATCAGTGGCTAAATAGCAACTGATTCTTAAATTTGTTCATTAAATTAGCGACCGAATTATAATCAGTCGCTAAATTTGTGTTGTAGTGTAAAAAATTAAAGCATTGACATTGCTCTTCAAAAAGTGACTAAGGTGATCTAATGATGATTTCCTCCAAATCAGTATTCATGAGCTCAAAGACACTATAAATCCGTGAATGATCTCTTAGTGGAAAGCAAACATAATATCTTTGTTATTTTTCAAACTCAAAGTTCATTTGTTTTAAATAAGGTATCTACAACAATGGAGTATGAATAGATGTTTCAATTTCAAAAGAAAGATTATTCAACATGCAAAATCTATCAAAAGCCGATCAACAATGGAGTATGATTTACTTACCGATCGACAATGGAGTAGAGATTATTCAACAATGGAGTATGATTTACTTGATATTGCCTCAAAAAGTGACGATCTAATGATGAGATTATTCAACAATGGAGTATGATTTACTTACTACAACAATGGATCGGATTATTCAAAATGTAAAATCCCGATCAAAAGCCGATCAACAATGGAGTATGATTTACTTTCAACAATGGAGGAGGAGAAGAGGATCGGCTCCCGTGTGCGTTGGAGAAGGAGAAGAGGCGAATAAAAATAGCGCAGCTCACCTGCAGAGGGTGAAGTCGAATAACAAAGGTTTGGTATCTATTTCAATGATCGAATCTTGATTTGGTCGCTATTTTAGCTATCAAACAAAACTTCGATCGCTATTTCAGCGATTGAATCTTGATTCGGTTGCTCGAATTCCAATTCATCTCATATAGATATCGTCCAACTCTAAAATTAGCGACCCAATATAAATTTCGCCGTTAAATAGCGATCGATATTTAAATTCCATCACTAATTAACAATCGATTTTTAAATTCCTTCGTTAAATAACGAATGATTATAATTCCGTCACTAATTTAACTACCGATTAGAATTTGGTTGCTAATTTTGCGATCGATTTGTAATCGGTGGCTAAATAGCAACTGATTCTTAAATTCGTTCATTAAATTAGCGACCGAATTATAATAAGTCGCTAAATTTGTGTTGTAGTGAAAAAAATTAAAGCATTGACATTGCTCTTCAAAAAGTGACTAAGGTGATCTAATGATGATTTCCTCCAAATCAGTATTCATGAGCTCAAAGACACTATAAATCCGTGAATGATCTCTTAGTGGAAAGCAAACATAATATCTTTGTTATTTTTCAAACTCAAAGTTTATTTGTTTTAAATAAGGTATCTACAACAATGGAGTATGAATAGATGTTTCAATTTCAAAAGAAAGATTATTCAAAATGCAAAATCTAAGCCGATCAAAAGCCGATCAACAATGGAGTATGATTTACTTACCGATCGACAATGGAGTAAGATTATTCAACAATGGAGTATGATTTACTTACCGATCGGAGATTATTCACTTCTTCGCGTGAACAGGGCAGAGGTGGGGCGTCGTCTCCGGCGTCCCGACGGCCGAGCAACAGCAGGGCAGAGAGGGGAGACGGCAGAGGTGGCGGCCGGCGAGCTACTGGGTGTCTGCGGTTCCTTCTTCTCCGGCGACAGAGAGCGGCGGCAGTGAGGACAGAGCGGCGACGGTCGGTAGAGGAGGGAATCGCGAGCGAGGCGGCGCGGCAGGGTGTCTGGCGGCGCTGTGGAGGGAGGAGGCTTCGGCACCAGCGGCTCTGCTTCTCTTCGCGCAGCGGCGGCGGAGGAGAAAGGGGGACGCGGCGGAGCAGAGAGGAAGGGAGGTGGCGGCGCATTAGGGCAGACGCGGCCGCCGACTTCGCAGCTGTGGGGGAGAGAATCGTGAGGGATGGCTAGGGTTTGGCCCTCCTTTAAAGCCCCCTCCGTTCCGTTCCGAGTTTTTCGCCGGCGGACTCGGGCGGCGGCGGACCGAGCGTGGGCGCGGTCGCGCGGACGCAGGCGCGAGCGGGAGACACAGTGCTGTTTAATTATTTTGAGGAGTGCACAGTACTTTAACCCGTTTAATCTAAACCCACCGATTAAACCCAACCATTAAACCTATTACTGTAGCGAACCGGGTTCGCTTTTGGTTCACTTGGTTCGGCCATCAAACGACCTCCGATTTGATCGAAACTGGTCTTGTTGGATTCGTCTTTGCAAGGCGAATTTTTCCCTATTTTATTTTATTTTACCAAATTCCCTTCTATCCTTTAACTAATGAACCTTTAAAAAAATAATAATAATTAAAAATCCCTAAAAATAATGAGAAATAATCGGGGTGTTACAGATTTACTTACCGATCAACAATGGCGTAAGATTATTCAACAATGGAGTATGATTTACTTACTGATCGGCTCCAGTGTGCGTTGGAGGAGGAGAAGAGGAGAAGAAAATAGCGCAGCTCACCTATAGAGGGTAAAGTCGAATACCGGCAGGGAAGCGAAGTCGAATACCGGCTGTAAAGAATATCGGCAGGGAAGCGAAGTCGAATTAACTGCACGAGATGGAATGAGAAATGACCAGGCCAGGACTGCAGCCTTTTTCACTACTTTGCTCGAATTACTCACGAACCGAAAAACAAACTCAAAATCAAAGAACGAAAGCGAGCCAGCAAGTGGAGTGATTCGATCGGAGCGCGCAGTAGCCAACCGCTGAACTTTGAATTGATATGATTAGGCATAGGCCCACGAGCGAGCATCGAATTTCAGTTAGGATAGGTGGAGGCTCCTATAGTATGTAGAACTGATGAGATAGCGTAGTCGTGATAAAGTGTTTAATTACGTTGCTACAGAAAGTAGTGGTTTTCTCGCGGATACGGTCCATGTCCACCCGTCTGAATAATAAATCAGCTTATGTGATTCCAAAAAGATAGCAAACTTGGATGCAATTGTGTGTGGTAGGTCAGATGCTCTGATCGTGATTGTATTATGTTGAGTAATTTCAGAGTTACTTTGCTGTTTGTAAATTGATATTTGATTATTATTACTTACCATTTATGTTAACTATATAAATTTGAACCTCTAACTAATATTTAGATAATTAGTATTACTAGTCTAATTTACTTATTACTAAATCAAATTATCGTTATAGAGAATATATTTAAATTATCTCATCTATCAAATTTTGACGTTATATATATATATATATATATATTAACTTTGCACTAATCCTAAAAATCATAAACGTATTTAAAATCCTAAAAATAGAAAATTTCAAAACTAATAGAAAATTTCAAAACTATTCTAAATATATAAAAAAACTCTAACTCTAAAAATTATAAAAAATAATAATAAAAATTTTTGAATCATCCTACAACAGTCACCCTAAGTTACGTTGAAAAGAACTCGTCCTCGAGTTCATAGAAATATCATTAGCATCCCCCGAACACAGACTCAAATGCTTTACATTAAAAATGTCAGAAGTCTTCAAGTGACTCGAAAGACACAATCTGTATGTATTATCATTGATTTCTGCAGTATCTCACACAACCTAATCTTTAGATCTTCCTGCATCAATAAGTGAAGTCTGCGAAGCATGTCAACTTAGAAAGCAACATCGAGAGGTATTCCCATCTAAATCTAAGTGGGAATCACATTCATCATTAAAACTTGTGCACACAGATCTTTGTGGATCCATGCGTGTACCATCTCTCGGAGGTAATTTATATTTCATATCATTTGTTGATGATTACACCAAAAAAACAAGGATATATTTTGTTAAAGAAAAATCAGAAGCTCCCTTTTACTTTAAAGTCTTCAAAAGTCAAGTGAAAAAATTTTTGACTATCAAATAAAAAATCTAAGAAGTGACCAAGGAGGTGAATTTCTATTTTCTTTATTTGAAGAATTTTGTCAAAACCATAGTATTAGACATGAATTGATAGCTCAATATACGCCGCAACAAAACGGTATTGCAGAAAGAAAAAACAGGATAATAATGGACATAGTTAGATGCATGTTGAAGAAGAAAAATTTACCAACTGAATTCTGAGCTGAAGCAACTTCATGTGTTGTCTACCTAATGAACAGATCACCGATAAAAAAAGTTATAGAATTCTACTCCAAATGAGGCATGGTATGGAAAGAAAGCTGGGATGCCCGCTTTGATGAAAAAGTTTTTATGCTTTCTCAGATTTACTAGGTTCATCAAGTTGGGAAATTATTGAATTTGAAGATGAATTTTCACCACTGCAACTTGATTTTCCTGGAAGAAACATGTCTCCATCACCATCGCAAAGAAGAATAAGAAGTTTAAGAGATATTTATGAAGAGGCTAAAGAGATAAATGTGATAGATTGTCTTTTTTACATTCTTTGTAGGAGAAGATCAAATCATATTTGAAGAAGCATCAAAAGAAAAGAAATGGGTTTATACTATGAATGAAGAAATAAGATTCATCAAAAAAATGGTACATGAGAATTCACTACTTTACCACCATACAAATCTCCGATTGGTGTGAAATAAATCTTTAAGACTAAAACCAACCCAGATGACTCCATTAATAAATACAAAGCAATATTAGTTGCAAAGGAATACAAACAAAAACAAGGTGAAGATTTCAATGAGGTATTTGCTCTTGTTTCTAGACTCGATAGAAGTCGATTAATTATTGCACTTGCTGCGTAAAATAGTTGAAAATTATTACAAATGGATGTCAAATTGACTTTCTTAAATGGTTTTCTTGAAAAATAAATTTATCTTGAACAACCATAAGATTTTGTGACAAGGGATGAAGAAGATAAAGTATATAAGCTCAGAAAGACATTATATGGGTTGAAACAATAGCCTCATGCATGGTATGGTCAAATTAATGATTTTTTTTATCAAATATGATTTTGAAAGATGTCATTTTGAGCATGCTCTTTATATCAAAAATTCTGAAGGTGATGTTATGCTTGTGAGTCTCTACGTGGATGACCTTATTTTTACTGAAAATAATCTAAAGATATTGACAGATTTTAAGAACTCTATGATGAGTGAGTTTGAAATGATAAATTTCAATGAGTTGTATCATTTTCTGGGCATTAATGTTCAACAATCAGGAGAAGAAATTTTTATCTCACAAGAATATACTATGCAGCTCAAATTCTTAAGAGGTTCAAGATGGAAAATGCAAATCCAATGTCAACTCTGTGCATCATGGGTTTGAAGCTATGTAAGATTGATGAAGGAAAGATGGTAAATCCAACCATATTTCGAAGTCTAATTGGAAACTTAATGTATCTCACTGCCACTAGACCCAACATTATGTATACAATAGTGATCTTGAAGGAAGTATTAATGATTTTTGAAGTACTTCTAGTTATATTTTCAACCTTGGCAGTGGAGCAATTTTTTGGTGTTCAAAGAAGCAACCAATTGTAGCACTCTCAATTACCGAAGCTGAATACATAGCAGCTTCTTCAGCAGGGTGTCAAACTTTATGATTACGGAGAATTCTTGAAAGTCTGAAATGCAAGCAAAATAATCCAACGATATAATATTGTGATAACTGTTCTACAATTTCTATCTCAAAGGATTCAGTATTGCATGGAAGAACAAAACATATTCGCTTGCGATTTCATTTCTTAGAGAACTTGTTAATGAATATGAAATATATCTAGAGTATTGTCCTAGCAATGAACAACTTGCTGATATTTTTATAAAGCCGCACGGAGGATCTATATTTTTAAAAAATCTTGAAGCTCTAGGAGTAAGAAGCACATTTATTTTACAGGAGGCATTATTAGATTAAACCAAATTCAAGAATCAAATTGCAAATTAATTTCAAATGTCTATTCTATTTCTACAAAAAGCAAAGTTCAATTTCATCTCAAATATTTCTTCGTACATGCATTGTACTTCTTCATAAATTCATTAGTTAATGTATTTAATGTTTTTAATATTTTATTGATTTTCATGTCATCTAAAACTCTATAAATATGAATGAATAGTTACATTTGCAACAAGTGAGAGTTACAGCAATAAAAAGAAGAAATCCTATTTTGCTTCCTAGTCCTCTCGTTCGTCCTCTCTAATTTTTTGTTATCTACTTTTTCTTCCTTCATACTTCCACTCGCTTGACGCGTCCCAATCTTCTTGTCACAGCAGCAACATCTCCTTGAACAGCTCCCTAGTTTTTTCTTAGCATGGGCGAGCTAGGCTTTCGTTCCTATCATTTTTCTGAAGTTTGATGCTCCAGGACTTTTATACCATTCCTCCTATTAATCGGGACGAAAATATTTTTTTTTCAATTCTATTTTTTTTTTTTGTGATCTATTTTTATTGTAGAAAGGCCCAAGTTCTCTCTGATCGACCCAAATTAAAGTATTGACCCATTTCATAGTTATGCTTTTAAGAACAATTGTGAAAATTTTCCACACTATTGAAAAGAAAAATATGTATATCATCAAAGTTATATTCAAAAATAAAAGGGAACAAAAATATTATATATCTTTTCTGTCGATGGTACCTCAGCATGTTCTATGCATATTAATTTTTTCCCCACAGTTTAAAATGCTATATATATTACCTTCCTTCCTTCCCACCTTGAACATTGATATTCAAGTGGAAAAGATCTGTTTCACCGATCATTTAATTACTAGTAATTCAGAAAAACTAAAAGTTAATTGTTGTCCACTTTCTGAAATGCAATATTTCTGACAATATAACAATTCTGTTCAATACAGTATGTGCAAGCTAGACTACTATTAGCAAAAAGCAAGAGATGAGCACAGTAGAAATGATAGAACAGCACAGAAATTAAGCATGGAGAATCTTCAAAATCCATTCTGCATCCAGATTCAGGGTCCATTTCTCCTTCCAGCTTCCATGGAGTCGAGAATTGTGCTTGTGTTTCTCGCGTAGCTCCCATCCTGATGTCCAGATGCAACAGCTACAGTTTCAACCTCAGAAGGCCTCGTGCGCAAGGAGCTCGCAGCAATCGGCTGCAATGGCACATTGTCTCTGGCATCGCACACTGCTTGCAAGTATGCATGGGGCAACCAACCTGCACGGCCACAAGGTCGAATTATTTCTCGACCTGAACCTGTAGGGAAAGAAACTGAACAGTACCTTGCAGGTCGTATGGGGGAGGGAAGAATTGCAGGTAACAAAATGAAGCTACTACCAATCCTGCAAGCAGCGTAGACAGGTTAACAACAAGTCACATCACATACAACTTTGGCAATCGAGGCTCCACGAACAAACCTAGGAAACCTCCTGCAAATACGTCTTGCCAATGATGCCAGTAGTCATCCACTCTGGAAATCGCCACCATTGCTGCAGCGAGCAGAGGAAGAAACACAATGCACAGCTTGGCAACGTGGCCTCTGCCATCGAAAGCCGTGAGCTTTCCTGCTAGGTACCATGATAGGAAACCGAGACCAGCGAAAGACCCTGCACGAGGAAGATGATAGATACACTGATGAAAGATCATCATCTCAGATAGCAGAGAAGATGGTCTGTTTGGAGCTTACACGACGAGTGCCCACTCGGAAAACTCTTGTGCCCTTCTCTGATAACACTTTTCTCGCCATGGCAGATTACCCGAGTGGTGTTGTCTTCGTAGTTCTGCACAAGAAGATTTGTTATGGTGATTCATTAGTCTCGAACGTATTGACTAGGGCTCACAGGAATCCCATCAGGAAAGCAACGCCAGAAGAAATCTGGCCTCGGTCGACCGACAGCGTCCTTTATCGCATCAGTTATAACTCCGGTTATGAGCACCGAGTAAAGCAAACCTGATCGTGTTGTGCGTCAGCGCAAAGTGAAAGAAGAGGCAAACGAACCTTGATTACTAGTTGGATTAGCAGCAGAGGAGAAGAAATTCACCTAATATGGCATTGTGTAGATCAAAAACATTCCTCCTTCTGAAGTAAATTCCTAGAATAATTGAGAAAGGTAACAGAACTCCGAGTATCTGCTAGGAAGAAGAAGAAGAAGTTACTGTTCCGCAGTGAACAAATGCCGACAAAACTCACTTGAAAGAAACTAGACGCATCGCACCGGAACAGCCCAAAACGGCACTGTGTTCTTCTTCATTGGGTACCTCAAATCTGTCATCATTTCACTTCCCACAAACCGATGGAAAGGCTCGATGAGATTTAGACAACCATCTACTATCGCAAGGAGGATGAGGATGACCCAGTCATGCATGTGGAACCTTGCAAGTTTAGCCCCATGGGATCTCAACGAGTGACCTCCTAACTGAATATGATCTGGCATTTTTACCTGATTGCGCTGGAGGAAAAAACTTTTCAATCAGCAAACTGTAAAGAAACATGCGCAAACAAGATTCTGAAATGTGTAAACGTACAATCGATCAGTTCCTCACATGTTTGCTTTAAATTCCATATGATTAAAATCAACCATTCTCTTGGTGAAAGAAAGGATTCCCCAGATCAAGTTGTTCGAATCCAAGAGAGAATTTAATACAATCTAAATTCTAAATCACCATCTTCTGGTATATTTAAAAATCTTTATTTTTAAGATGAGAAACTATTCCTTCAAGTTTTTCATCGAAATAAGACGGCCATCAGCAAATCTGAAGAACTCGGCAGCTGAAGTAGGATCAAGAAATTAAAATCACAAGAAAACAAACACGAAAGACGAAAAAAGCAAAGAGAGGCCTAACAAGTGATCTGATTGTTTTCCCCCTTAACTATCATCATCAGCCATAAGACTTTTTTTTTTCCTTTGAAACTAAACAACACAACACTTGACCTACAATTCCAAGAAGCATCAGAAAAACATCAGAGGAGACCTAAGAATGCCAATAGAACTAAAAGTTAAATTTAACAAAAAGAAAGTTTCTCACTGCTCTTCTCGGGTGTCAAAGAGAACTCGTCCGCCTCTGCAAGCAACTTATCCCAGAACCAAGCAAGTCTCAAGAAGGAGGAGAAGAAGTTTCTACTCCTTTAACATCCTTTTATTCGATTGAGGAGGAGTTTCCGAGTTGGTGAGCAGACACGGAGATGAGCTACGTTGTTTCCAAGACTTGGAAAGAGGAAGGAACAGATCGAAGAGGAAGACGCGTCGTCTTCTTCTATTTCAGCGCCTCTCTTTTTTACTAATACAACCTTTTCCTTAAAATTAAAATCGAAATGAAGCTGAAAATCTAATGCTGAATCGGGAAGGTAACTACATGGGGGAGGTGGCGATCTTGGTCAACCACCATTAGATTCTAAAGCATACTTGTCCAAGTGGGATTCGTCCAATTCGACAGCTGCGTAAATTTGATTTGATCCAATGGTTTATATTTTTCAGATCTTCTTAACTTATTCGTTAATATCTTAATTTTGTATAAATTTATTATGACATTATTTTGTGTTCATGGTTTTTTTTTAAATTATATTAAATATTGAAAATTTCAAAATACTTTTTAAAATTAATTTTTATGAAGTAAACCAAGCCCAATCAATATGAGCTAAGATATGGACAAGGTTTTCAAATAAATAAATAAATAAATAATTGGGATTCTTGGCATCTACTGACCTGACCTGTCGGCGACAATAATTTATCTTTATATGTTTTTATTTTATAATTTTTATTATTTTATTAAAAATAAGTTACAATTTATTTATTTTTCCGAAATTATTCAGTTGAAATGGCCGGCCAAATCAAATTTAGAAAATAATTACAAATCGGTGACGATAAAATACACTGATTTTGACTGCGAACATCAATTCATCTGCGCCTGTCTTTGAGGAACGTAACCAGTTTAGGCATCGCCTTCTTCCTCTTGTTGATCACAACCAGCGGAGAACGAACATGCCAAGCTGCAGGCGACGACGGAATCCTCCTCAATTTGGTGCCTGATCTTGATTTGTTTTGCTTTATTCTTTCCGGCTCATCGCTATCTTCTTTGATTTCGTCCTCCTCTTCCGAGGAATGGGGTTCTTGTTCTTGTTCAGTTATTATCGTGTTCATTTCCTCCTCCAAAGATTTCCTAGCAAACGCGGCTCTCTGCGCCTGGTAAATCTCTGGCGCTTCCGCGTCTCTGAGCTCCCTGTTCTTCCTCTCCACCAGCTCAGCCTCCGCCGCCGCCTTCCTCGCCCTGTCCACGACCGCCGCAACCCACGCCGCCGCCGCTGCCACCTTCTTCTCCGCCACCGCTCGAGCTGCCCTGCCCCTCCGCACCAGGTACTCGTGCTCGATCCTCGAAATGCTTATCGTCGATCCGAATTGGAGCAAGAAAGCTCTCGTCTTGACGGCTCTCTCGACCCCATTCTTCAGCTTCTTGAGCGCCGTGGCCTCCGACGCTTTTGCCGCGCGCAGAGTTCGCACCGAAGCCAGCGACTTTTCCTCGATTTCTGACTCGATCTTATCCATTTGTCCTCTGATTCCATTGCTTTCTTCGCGGATTCGTTCTCGTTCTTTCTCCGCGGCCTCTGTTTCGGCTCGAAATCTCTGTATCTCAGCTGACAAACTGGAAGAAGATGTGCTCATCTTCTCATGACCCGCCGTCAAAGCTTCCAACTTTGTCTTGGCTTTCAGAAGCTCAGAGTTGAGTCGCACGACCTTGGATTCAGCTCTCTGCTCTAGTCCCTTGAGCCGATTAGTTTCTGCGCTGATCTGAACCATCTCCTTTCTGATAAAATCCATCGCGTTCATGAAGTGAAAGGCCTCTTCCTTGCTCGACGCCAACTCTTGTTTTGCTTCCGAGAGTTCTGTTTCTTCCTGCAATTTGTGCGACCGAATCGAACCTAACTCTGTTTGCAGAGCAGCGATTGCCAAATTAGTGATGGCGAGTTCAGATTCGAGTTCCTGCTGCTGCCGTACTTCTTGATTAAGATCTTTGATTGTTGATTTAACAGCCGCGATTCTCTGAGCAAACTTATCAGCCACAGCAGCTCTTTGCGACTCGATTTCGTCGTGCTCCCGCTCAGCCTCAATCCTTGCGAGCACAACCAGCATGTGCTCGTCATCCGAGGCTTCAATCTGCCTCCTTAGCTGCTCCACGGACTCCAAAAGCTGCATGGCTCTTGAAGTCGAGGCTTCGGCTTCCTTCTCGGCATTGGCTTTAGCTTTCTTGGCGGAGGCCATCTCAAGCTTTAGCCTGCTCAGTTCATGTTTCGTCATGACTAGTTCCTGTGTAGTAAATTTGCTTCCTGAGCACAGATTAATCAAAATGGATCAACTTGTTTGATGGGAGTACCTCTTGAGGAGGAGGACGACGAAGCTGGCTCTTGTGTTGCTCATCTGTTTTTTCACTAACTTGAAGTTTGTCACTATACTCCACCAATCGAACACCTTGTGTGCTCTGGGATTGCCTTGCAGCCATTCAAAATCCAAGTCTGCAGGGATTAAGATGAGAAATGGTAACTTTACCTATGCATGGAACGGAAAGCTAGGGAAACCATTCAATTTTTGTCCAACTTCTGTGTGAAGGGCAAAGGTTTTGTTTGGCTGACAATGTCCGAAATGCTATCTGCTCTGTGCGGTCTTCACAAGCCTCATTCTAATTAATCCTTCTTCAGAAGAAGACAAAATTATATCATACATCTGGTTCTGATCTCTGCAAACACATGAGACAAAATAAATGTAGAGTTAGTTTTAGATTAACCCCTAAAAGGTTAAAACTAATGCAGTCAGAATCAATTCTGATATGTTAACTTACATGTTTAAACTGTGCCAAAATGAAACAGCACTGGTTACTTCTGTAAAATAGTGTCACCAGAATATGTTGTATGGTTGATTTAATACACAAATAATCAGCAAATGGAAGAAGCAAATGAATAGCTTGAGGGACAATCACAACATCTTTAAGATAAAAACAGCAATATAAAACAAAAATGATGCTACTTAACATACATTTCTAGTTGGGATTCTACACATCTGGGAATGAGAAAAACATACAACTAACTTTGAATATAAATCCTAGTCAATATGGATGATGTCGCATGCGGCGGTCCTTGTGTGATCTCATGACAAGTGATTTTGAAATCCAAGAACTGTTGGATCCTGATGGCTCGTCTGATAACCAACAACACAAGCGACCATCTTCACCTCCAGTCCAACAGAAAATGTTATTTTTCGAAATGGAGAGTTGAGTTCCTGAAGCAGGCAAGACAGTTCTGACAACTCCAGCATGTCCACCCTCAAGAATAGCTTCTGCAACCCCAATTGTTCCAACATGATCATTATTGATGGGGAAGTACCCAAGTGTCCCTGAGCCCGTGCCACCAATCACCCATAACCGATCATCAATTTCAGAGTAATGGCAATCAACGAAATAATCTATCTGCAAAAAGCAAATGACAGATTATAGTAAATCTCCAAAGAAATATTCCTAGAAATCATCAAAAAGATGCAAAACAATTGTCTTCAAGCAGTTCTCTGGCCCTGTGAACATGGAAAGTCAGAGAACTGCCTGAAGTTTATGGAAAATTTCAGTGGTTTTCTGACTAAAACAAGGTGGAAATCAACTAAAGCAATATTCCAATAAGGTGGTGTATGGTATAATTTTGTTCCCTCGTAATTTTGCAATTGAAAATCTTCATTACCCTATAAACTAAGAAACATTAAATGCACATACCCAGTTGACTAGAGCTTACAGTACCATAGTTGTGGATCAAAAGAAACAGTAGAAAGACATACATCATCAAGATTCCACTTATTGGAAGCCAGCGAACGAGCATCTTCAAAACTCACTTCTCTTCTTGCATTTCTCCAATCCCAAATGCTGGCGGCATAGAATAACAAACTACTTGAGATATAAATATAAAACAACACAATTATAATAAGATTAGCGAAGTAAGATCATCTTTGAGAGAAAAAGAAAATATTGCAGGAGAAAAATATAAAATTAATATATAAATTTAAATAGGAAAATGACAACAACAAAAAATTAAAATGAAATCAATATAGCATCATCAAATTACAAAAAATTGAAGCTACGTAACATGATATCTAGCAGAAATTACTCAGACAAGGAGCATTCGACTAATATAAAAGAAATCAATGTTAGCATATAAAAAGAGAAAATAGTGAATTTCTATTTTGACACTTATTGCATTTTAATTGAAGCTGTCAAAAGGCTAGTCCAATTGTTCTGAATAAATATGAAACAGAAAAAAGTCCTAAAGAATGGAAAATGCTAAATAACTATCATCTTCATCTGAAAAAATCAGTATCATATCATTGTAGTGTTTCTTAATAAATGAATTAGATCAAACAAGAATGAAACTCTTGTGGCATGCAAATACAGCATGAAATGATCCTATATTTACATGCATAAGAAAATTCTTGGGGTAGGAAACAACTATGCAGGAACATCATGATGTTCAATCAAAAGAAACTTCAATGAATGAATATGGGTATGCATATGTAAGTTTGCATTGGCAATAATTTGTGTACAAATAAACATCACAAGCATTGTGAAGTTGCTTCAAAACTGAAAAGCACCAACAAAAAGTACCTCAAAGTCTCTAGATGTGTCATACACCAAAGCTTCTGATTCATGGTTCCAAAGAATCCTATTTTTGCAATCGAAGTTTCCACATTCATCACCTACAACAATAAAGATAAAACTATTTTTTAAAAAATAACCTACAAGTGCAAATTGTCATCTTTTGAGGCTTAATACATTGCAAGCTCATGCCTCTGACACCATGAGATAGGAGCTCATGGTCATCTGCATCTTGCAAAGTATCAGCTCTCTGACTTATCCAAGGGAGAGATTCTCTCAGATTCGTCAACATGCTAACAGAAATTTGTAATTAAATCTAATAATGTGAAGTAAAGAAGCTGCTGTAAAGATCTATTCTGACAAAACTGAGAGTAATAGAGACTTCAAATTTGAGAGGCTAAACCAAATAACAGCCTAAGATAAGAATTTAATGAATATTAACAGTGAGAACTTGAGAATCAGGAAAGCATTTTACCAGTCGTTCTATGAAAATGCTGTAGAGAAATAAAAGTAAATTCAGTAGGGGATATGGGAACCAGAGGCAATAGTACTTATTCTCATTTACTCCACTCTCTAAAATGCTCCGCTCAACTTATAATTCACCCATAAACTCAAACTGACAATACACTAACCAAATCCAACTTCACCTCCACAACACAATAGAAAATACAAATAAAAATAAAAACAATAAAGTAACACAATAAACATTCCATATAAAAAGTTTAAGTTGATGGTACATTAGCACAGAGAAACTAAAAACCGCATAATCACTAAGCACAATGACATATCTTACTTGATCCAAATGATCATCGTCATTAATAGATCCACTTGCATCAAAGAGACACATCAACCCATCAACTGAAGAAGAGATTAGCTGATTTTGCAGATGGGGAACAAACCTTACCTAGTTCGAAAGGAAAATGCACAGAAATACAATATCTCAGTTGCAAATTCAGCAAGAAGTGCATACAAGAATAACAGTAGCAATGACAATTAAACTATAGAAAAAGAGGGCATCATTCCTGACAGCATGATTAATAATAACCAGGCCAAGCCACATTTTGTACACGTTCAGCCAATCATCTTAAGGATGCTAATGAGTAGGACTATGTCACAAGGCTAGAATGTCCAAAGACCATTGAAAGCTATAGATGACCAATGCATAGGTAAGGCAGCAAAAACTAGAATGAAACCCAGCACTCCAACAATGTTAAGAATAAAAAAACCAGAAATCCCAACATTCCAGCTTTATGTAATGCCATGTCGTGGGTAATATTGAGGTAATTCAAATTTTGTTTATTATTGAGTAATGATTTCAATGATTTATACTATCAAAAAGTTGTCTATAATCTCTTCTACCATAGTCCCAACCATGGAAGCCTTAGAAAAAGTTGCCTATATTTCACTAAAAGGCTAGCAAATTAAAAATATCCTAAAAGCACAACTTATCTAAAAATCCATTTAAAACTTTAATTTACTTACAAATAAATGCCTAATCTTGTTTAAATTTTAAATTTTATCCTTAATTCACTTGACACGATGGAGAAAATATTTTAAGAAAAAAATCATTATTCTCAATGATACCATCTTATTTTGGGTGGAAAAAAGTTTTAACAGATAAAATTCTACAGGATTGTTTAACAAATAGAAAGTGAAGATGCCTTGCTGAAATAGTTTAGGTATAATTGCAAGCAAATGAAACATTGGGATACATATGAAGAAAAATAACCTTACAGTTTAGAATACTTTGAATTAATTAACCTTTAACTAAAGAAAGTAGAATTTCAACATTTTGAATGTCAATATTGTTCTTGCAAATTTATCAACTGAATAAAATATATATAGATAGAGAGATGAACAAGCTCTAGCAAATTATGGGTGCCATTTTATCTCTTTACGGAAAAAAGAAAATTGGGCGATGCATACCTGTGTGACATCATCCATATGGGACTCCTCCAAACATGCCATGTGATTACCATTTCTCCAGTCCCAAAAGTATATCTATAAAAGTATTTCATAAAATTTATGCAATGCAAAATAATGTTATTTCAAATACAGCTGCAAACAGGAGAGGAAGGGCAAATGATAAGAAAATCAGACAGGAAATAAGTAAACTGATTCCTTTTTTCATCAGAACAAACTGTAATAAATCCAGAGTATCACAACCAATATAGATGAGATCCAGAATGCTTAAACCCAAGTCAATCATAGATCGTTCATCTAAGCTCTTAACTTGCTTATTATTACACAACTCTTCATATAGGACTAAAATAAGATTTTACAAACACCTTCACTTAAGGTCTCCAAGTCCTTCTTAAGACTAAAATCCAACTTATAGCCAAGGGTCATCCCTGATTGATGGCATGTGAGGCTCAATGATAGCTTCACCATGCCATAAAAACACTTTCCAACCACTTCACCATGTCTAGGATTACATCCACTTTGTAAGAATTGCACTATGCATGATAGATAGAGAATCAATCAATTAACTTATCAAAGCCAGCTACTAGCCAAAAATTCTTAGTCTCACGTTAATAGTAAGAATCCTCCAAAGTTTATAAACTCTCTTTATTAGTCCATAACTTTCTGTGTGGGATTAAACTAGAATGTGTTCCAGGCTTCCAGCATGTCACTTGCATAGGAATCATAGAAGCATAATCATTTTTGACAAGTTAACAAATCTTTTATCAAATTTTTAGTTTCAAATATCTGAGTCGTGAAAAAATGACATCAGACTTCTCTTGCAACTTGTCAACTATATCTGGAATTTTGATTTTTTTTTTTTTTAAAAAAACCACAATGGAATTAGTTTGTTAACAAGAATAAACACCATGGACATTGCACACCGCAATCCCTAAAACACAAACGACAAGGTTGACGCTCTTTCAGACATCAAGAACCATAAAGCAATGCACATGCTATCAAAAGCTGCAAAACTAATTCAGAGGAAACAAGATTTCCTTTTACACGTTATAGTCTCCAAATAGGAACATAGGCTGAATATTAGTACCTGAGCATTGCTTCCACCTGCAAGTAGGTTGCCGCTTGATCCTCCAAAGCAAAAGCTAAATAATTCTTGAGAGGAACTAGTACTTAGTGAAGAAACCTATGTCACAAGTGTTTATTAGAGAAGCAGATGATATATAGAAGAAAAATGTTACTAAATTTGTCAGAAATATTATCAAGTTCTCAGCAACATGAGCAACAAATCAAGTCGCGCATATGGATTTAGTATCTAATAGCAATGCTAAAAATGGAGAATTACATGGCATGTTAAACCTTGATATAGGGGGAAAAAACTACACCACAAGTAAAGGTAACAGCCACAGGTTAAAGTTCAGACACATGAAATAGAATCCAAAGCTAGTAATTACTGGAGTTCATTGTACCTGCTTGAATGTCCTGACATCCCATGCTCTGACAGTACCATCAGATGAACAAGAACAGATCGTCTGTGGTGAGGATGGAACAGAAAATGAAATTTCATGAATTGTTCCATTGTGCCCTCTACACTCACCGACATATTGGCCAGTTACTGATGAGTAAAATTTGATTGTATTTGATGACAAGGACAAGGCCAAATTTGAGATCTCCTGGCTTGCGATAGAATCAAGATGAATTCCAGAAAGACACCCATAAATAAACAATCAAAAGAGTAAAATAAAAATCTATGAAATGAATTGCAAAAACTGATGTAATTGAGAGAAAATTCCCATTTACTTAATCACATAGAGTTTACATAACTATTCATAAACTCAATGTGACAGCATTGTATTGGTCTTACAAGTTGAAAGAAGAAAAAAATTGGTATAAATCTATTATTAGACCCGTAATCTTCTGTCCTCTAGCCTTAAAAAAGAACCATTATCCATGAATTACATAATCAAAATCTGCAAGTAAACATGGTAAATTTTATAAACAACCAACCTAACTTAACAGGCAATAGGTGTGATTACAAAAGAAAAAGGGACTTGACACACCAAATAGAATAGATGGAAAATGCATCTCAACATTATAATGTACTCCATCCTCTAAACTAGATCAAGGAGTGCACGGGTCCTGATTATTTTGTCATTCACAATCCATCCTCAATTTTTTTTTTACAACCATTGGGTTTCCTTCTCTTCAATTTTCAGGGACAAAACCGAGCTAAGAGACCTAAATACTAATTCAATTGTTCCAAATGACAATGGAAAACGAACATCAACGGGGAAAACTGCACAAAGAAAGCCAGACTGATAGGACGCCGAGCCCCTCGAAGGCTCAGAAGTTTGCGCCACTAATGAATCTTTCTCAATGTAGCAAAAAAATGACAAATTTCCTACGTCTTACTGGCAGCATACATTTTTTAGAGGAAATTGCCTACTCAACGTGGCTAAGTATACCTAATCCTGCTGAAAACTTCCCAGAAGAGGGAGAGGGGAAGGTGTGTGTGCGAATAGGAAAAAAAATAAACATGGAAAAGGGTGGGGGAATGGGGAAAGGAGGTACTTAGCAGCTATCTGGAAGATGTAATCATCACCGAAGTTGGTCTGGATAGTGTTTCTGACAGAGAGGCGCTTGGAGGAGGGCGAGGGTGCCGCCGCAGCCTCCGCATCCAACTCCATGGCGGTGTCTACCTCCATCGCCGCTCACTTCTACTTCTCCCCAGTAGGGTTCAGTCCGTAGGGAAATCTTCAATTTAATCCTGTAATTATCACGCGCCATCAAGTACCACCACCCTATAATTTATGCATAAAACCCCTGCATTTTTTCAAAACACACAGAGTATATCTCCTGTAATTTAAAATATCTATATTTATCATTTATTTTCTAAAATAAAATAAAATAAATTTACTCCTACCATCGCCTCAACCGATTCTATGTAAAATTATTTAAACTTGTTCAAATCTTTCATTTTTATAAATGATAAGAATCTTTTGAAAAATTATTTAGATTTAACATTTTAGAAATAAGTGAAGTTATTATTTTTTAAAAAATAAATCAGTTAACATAATTGTTAATTTATGGTAAAATGAGTGAAGTTATCATTTTTTTAAAAAAAAATCAGTTAAAATAATTGTTAATTTATGATTATAATTATTAATTTTTATCTTAAATAATCTGAGTCACATCTACATGTTTTGGCTAGAGCATCACAACCTCACTCATGGATGTGAATTTCTCTCACAACCCTTAAGATGTAATTAAATTGATTATAATGAAATAGGCTTATTAAAATAGACAAAGATTGAATTTCGATTAAAATAGATCCAAAATATAATTTCTTAATTTACCTGCTCACAAATGATCATAAAATCGATCATATAAAGATCATTAAGATCATGAATCTTCTCTAACAGAGTGAAACTACTAAATACTGGCAATTGTAGCACAGAGGAAGATCATTGCAATTATGCCTGTCGATGAATTCTAGTCTAGGAAATAAAGTCAAACTATCTTATCAAGCAAGCAATTGATTAAGTTACAAAGTCTCAATGAGCTCTGATTCAACATTCTTACAAGCACCCTACCAACAGCTAGACAAAAGTAACTTGAAATAACTAGGGGGGAGGACAGAAGAGAACATAAAAATGACTCAGTATCTTGAAAAGCCAGGAACGCATCGATAACATTTAGTCATACAAAAATAAAATTATGGCTAGTGAAATATTTAACTCCAAAATGGATAAGTTCTTTCGATGTCTCTAGTATCGGATCTCCCACACTCTGATGGTTCCGTCGGTGTAACCAGTGAATAGAGTACTACCATCAGCACTCCAAGTCAAACTCGTGCAGTACAGCATCTGCGTATAGTCAAACATAAACAATTAAACCAATCAAACTAACACAATCGGAAATATAGGAGAAACAAAATTAATGATATTGTGTTTGAAGACGGGAAAAGTTTGTTAGGATACACAAAGTCACTTTAACAATCTGTTTCAGCTACATGATAGGATTGATGAAATAACTCTGCGATCATAATTTAAAATTTTGACAAGAAAATTTAATTATGAAGCGAAGTATATCAACTAGAAAACTTTATAGCCGATTCAAAGTTAGGAAATTCTCATATACTTGTTGATCAAAGCGTTACTGAGAAAGGGCAATTGATAAAAGGAAGTGTTAGCATATACCAAAAAGAGAAAAATATAATATTCTGAAGATCCTCAAATTCCTACATACAAAGAAATTAACAAAAATGACACAACAAATTGAACATGAGACCAACATAATTTCAAATTTTGCAAATATCAGTGTGTTGTGCACCCATTTTTGCTAACTGTGATGTAAGCTCAACCATGGGGTGCCTGTCAGCGACCATACTGGCTCAACCATTAGAAACACTAGCCTTGATCAGAAAGCTGTCTTGATAACACTACTTATTAAGTCGCTCAAGGAGGAGAGGCATTATTTGAGTGCTTTAACAACCAGATTAGAAGATTGAAAAACATATATGAATCCATGTCATTAGTACAAAGCAAGTTAATTGGGATTTTAGAGAATAAATGTTTTCATCTTAGAGCCCTTGCTGGGAAGAGAAACCATTGACTCACAAATGGAGGGAGAAAAATGAACTTCAGGCCTAACCATGCCTTGTTAAGCTTATAAATTTTTTTTTTATTCGTTGGCTTAAATATTTTATTTTTTAGCTTCCATCTGTTGATATAATATTTAAAAAACTTAAATGTTCCCTTATTTCAATTTTTGCCAACCATTACGTAAGGTTAGTACTCATTCATGTGGTTACGCTGCACTATTCATATTTGAAAATCATGAATGCTCTGAATAAACACAAAAAATCAGGAACAAAGAAGATTTCATGTTTGTCCAAGGTCCTACAACTTTCAATAGTTAGTACTACTTAGTTTCACATACTTATCTCTCAGTATCCACATCAACATCAACAAACCAAGTTAACCCACCTACTTATGGTTGACTACATGCATCCAATTCCCTTATTGAATAGTGCGCTGACAAATAATATTAATATGCATGCTTGCAGAATTGATTAATTTTTTAAGTTTGCTAGGGCTTAAAGCAATCCCCTTCAAGGCTTCAACCTTTTTCAGCCAGGCTTGAGACAGCCATTGGCAATTTCTGCATTCTCTAGATTTGAAACCATAAAAGCTCAAATGCAACAAAAGAAATATTGCACATCATAATATTTCAATCTATGAATATAATGCCCCAAACAAAGATGACAATAAAAATAATATTGCAGATTCCAAGGTATAGAGAGAAATTAAAAGTACATAAAACATAAGCTTAACATTTAATAAAATAAGCACATTGGCAATCATAGGAATAAGAAAGAAAATCATAGGAATAAGAAAGAAAATCAATGCCTCCGTTTTCATTTATATTTTGTGAAACAATAGTCAATGATCACAATGCTCAGTGAGGATTCGAGTTTTCAACGCTCAATGTAGGGTTGAAGGATTTGTGGATTCCAAAGTTAATCAGCATAAAAATCTGAGTGTTTCAAGACTAGGCTCAGTTAAATTTTTTAAAAAAAATCAACAACTAGCAAGGCTTCCAGTTCATCCACAAGTCCAGTTTTCAACACAAGTTTCAATCACATCTTAGCACACAATCACACCTTACCTATCATTAATAAAATAATGAACTAGAAGTGGATAGCTGAGAGTGTATTGTAACCAAAGCAAGTAAGCAACCCAAACAAATAAAATACTAAATAAAAATGATTCTACTAGAACAACAAATGATTCTACTAGAACAACAAAGAAACAGAACAAAATTTAAACTCGCAGTGAATTACAATGAAAAAACAATTACCTGGTTCTTGGTGGCAGTGCTTTCAGGCTTAAGATCCTGCACAACGGACTTGCTCTCGAGATCCCAAATCTTGACGCTCTCCTGAGTGGCGGCACAAAGCCAGTAACGGTTGGGGCTGAAGCAAAGGGAGTGAATGATGGCCCCTGCATCAAGCGAATAAAGGCGCTTCCCCTCAGCTAAATCCCAGAGAAGCGTGACTCCATCTTTGCCACCACTAGCGCAGAGGGAACCATCGGGGCTAACGGCAACTGTGTTGACATAGCCACCATGGCCAGCAAGAGTGCATCGCAGCTTGCAGTTCGTCAAGTTCCAGACTTTCACAGTGCGATCCCATGAGCCAGAGACGATGGTGGGGTGGAAAGCATTGGGACTGAAGCGGACGCAGCTGACCCAGTTAGTGTGTGTATCCGCATCCTGAATGGTGTACTTACACTCCCCAAGAGTATTCCAAAGCTTGATGGTGCGGTCGCGGGAGGCCGACACGATCTGGCGGTTGTCGACGGAGAAGGCGACGGAGAGGACGTCCTTGGTGTGACCAGAGAAGCGACGGGTGGTGACGCCAGTGGCGAGGTCCCAGAGGCGTAGGTCTCCATCCCAGGAGCCAGACAGGGCAAACTGGCCGTCGGAAGAGAGGACCACATCCTGAACAAAGTGGGAGTGGCCGGTGAGGCGACGCCGGGGCACACCATAGGAAGAACCCCCTCCGGCACCCTCAAGGCTGGCGGCAGGGGGCGTCCTTGGTGAGGTGCCAGATGAGGATGGACTTATCCCGGGAAGAGGAGACGATCATGTCGGAGTTGTCAATGGGAGCGGCGATTGCTGTGACCACGTCTGAGTGGCCACGCATCGTGCCGCGGAGGACCAGGGTGTCGGCCATCTTGCTATCGGCGGGGAATAACGGCGGCGGGAGCAGTCACAGCGAACAATAAACGCAATCCAGAAATGCGATGACTATTTATATAGTGTATCGGCTAGGGTTTCGCAACGATGAGCCTGATCCAAATGTTAGAATTTTATCGGGCCTCTTGAACCCGGCCCATTATCTGCTTCACTTTTTGTTTGGAAGGAGGCGAAGGAAAGAGATGGATAAATAAAGGGAACCAGATTGAAGATAGAGTGAGTTAAAGAGAAGGAAAAGATGAGAGAAAGATAAATTTTATTTTTATATATTCATAAATTGTTAGAATTTTTTATCCTCTAATTTAGAGTGTAAGAAAGAGGAAAGAAAATTTTAAAATATTTTATTTCAATCTTATTTTTATTTAAAAATATTAATTATCAAATTAACTCATCTATCTAGATATTTTATCTTTGCACCATCACTTCTCACACAACGTGCATCATCACTGTTTAGTATTCAACCACTCACACTTCACAACGTTGGTGCCAACCCTTGTCATAAATCTCTTTGAGAACAAGACTCAATAGGACAGAGACAGATAACTCTAATCTTCATCTCCTTCAAGAACAGAGACTTATCTAAAGAACGTGTTGTCTATTTTAGGATCTTCTGTACCCCAATTTTATCATGCAATATTGATAGAATTTTATATTTTTCATCTGTACTGTACCTATATTTTTTTTAAGAAATAAGAGTATTTTTATAACTTTATATATTTGTTTCCCTTCCTTTCGTCCCAAATAAGGTAACACTATTGATGCATGAAATATCAGATAATCGAATCTAAGTTTTGATAATAGCAAAGAGTTCAAGTTAAATGTGTAAAGTTATTTGATGAGTTAAACTGAGTATGCATGTAGCACAGAAAAGACTTAGTTGTGACTAGGCATAGGAAAGCTCTAGTTGCGGCTAGGCGGTGGAAGTCATAGCTGGAGGCTAAGTAGACCTAATTTGAAGGATTAAGTGGGAAAACTTGGTTTGAAGAACTGGATAAGGAAGTCCTAATAAAAAAGACTAGGCAGGAAGACTTAGCAGATCAAGTGCATCAGACAAAAGTCTAAGCAGGTCTGGAGGATTGAAAGTCTAGCGATATGGAAGTCTTAGGGGCCGAAGATCGAAACTAATAAAAAATCCAACCATTCTAGAGGACTTGATTGGCACAAGATAAATTCTTCTGAAGAGTGAGTAAGGACATGTTCCCGATAAGAGGAACAGTAGGCGTCGTTTCGACATAGAATTTCACTGGAAATCCAAAGTTAAGATCAAACAGTTTGAAAAAATATTTATTTTCCTGTTACTTTTGTGTTGTGCACTAACTTGTAATGCAAGAAAGGATGGATTGGAACTTTGTGTTCCGGACACCCTTATTTGGATCCAGGCGACGTCCATATTGGTTTTAGGCGATCGGACATCGGCAGAATGAGGCCAGCAAGGCGGTGAGGTGACAAAATCCCAGTAGTTGGGATACCTCAGCCTCTAGGCACCCCCAGAGGCTCCAATTTGGATAAAGCGTTGCGAAGTCAAGGTTGATTCGGAACCTCCACGTCAGCATACAGGCACTCGAAAAATGATACAAGCAACCGGAATTGCCGAGTCAAAGCGTCGATAGTGGATCGGTGGACGATATTGGAAGCGCCCGAAAAGGCTTACAGGTGCTCGGATCACTCAATAAAAGAGCCTCGAGGGAAAGCCTTAGAAGTATCATACTACGACTTAATGACGACCGTCTGCATGAAGAAAGATCATTCAGAATGCTGTCGTCGCGCCGAGGAGCTACATCAAAGTCTATACGTTCTATCGGTATAACTTGTGCTTTACGCTTTTGATTTTAATTTATAAGTGGTATCCATATTACCGATCTTACATATTTGTAAAGCGCTTACCTCCCTTTCGTAAGAAAAGAGTTACTCAATAGATTGTCCATCAGAAACAGTCTTTTAATCATGGATTTTGGAATAGTAGTCGGTGACTATGAACCAAATAAAACTTTTATATATTTGTGTATTTTTCATTGTTTTCTCTTTTATGTATGCAAGTTTTACGAATGTATCGAAAAGTATGAAAATATAATGGAAACGATATTCACCCTCTCTAATACTCTAAATGATCCTATAAATACGTACTAAATTAATAAACCTTCTATCCTTTCTAAATTAAAAAATATATATAAATATTTTACTTTTACTTTCCTTCCTCCATCTCTCTTCCGCTTCCGTCGATGAATCTTCTTTCATTCCATCTAAACAAAGCATAAAATCGGATGGTATATGCCTAGGCTATGTTGGTGCACTAGGTCAAATGGGCCAAATTGATAAATTTCACCCAACCGAGATCGGATCTAGTTCTGCTTACATAAACCGGTCTACTTGATCAACAGACCCGTATGTTTAGCTATAAATAGAAATACCCAAATTGCAATCCGAATCTGCTAAGCTTCGTACTCCGCCACTCCCCCCCACAATCTGCTCTCTCCTCCCCAACGCCGCCACCACCATGGCCACCGCCACCGCCACCGCGGCCGATGTGTTCTCGCCTTTGTTCTCGTCTTCTAGTTGCCACCGTCATCTATCTCGAAAGGACAGGGCCCGAGGAGCGGTGACACTAACTACGTCCCCCCTTTTCCGGAACCCTAATGCCCCCTTCCTCGCCCTCCGCCACCGGCATCCAGGGGTTGTGATCTCGTCGTGCTTAACGACGGACGGTGGAATCGGGGGAAGCCACCAGCAGCTGAAGATCCGGCGACCGGCGGACGAAAACATCCGTGAGGAGGCTCATCGTCGCGGTGAGGCTAACGCATCGCAAGGCTTCTCGGCTTGCTACGTGCCCTTCAACGCCCCTGTTGACTCTACCGAAACGTACTCCCTCGACAACGTGGTGTACCGCAGTCGCTCCGGCGGCCTCCTAGACGTACGACACGATCTCGAGGCTCTAAAGCGCTTCCCGGGCTCCTACTGGCGTGACCTCTTCGATTCTCGCGTCGGCCGCACAACCTGGCCGTATGGATCCGGGGTCTGGTCCAAGAAGGAATTCGTCCTCCCCCAGATCGATCCGGACCACATTGTCTCTCTCTTCGAGGGAAACTCGAACCTCTTCTGGGCAGAGCGCCTCGGCCGCGATCACCTCGACGGCATGCCCGATCTCTGGGTCAAGCACTGTGGCATCTCCCACACAGGCTCCTTCAAGGACCTCGGCATGACTGTTCTTGTCAGCCAGGTTAATCGCCTTCGCCGCGCTCCCCTCAACCGCCCGATTGCCGGCGTCGGGTGCGCTTCCACTGGAGACACGTCTGCTGCCCTATCAGCCTACTGTGCTGCCGCTAGGATCCCCTCCATTGTCTTCCTCCCCGCCGATCGTATATCTCTCGCCCAGCTGGTCCAGCCAATTGCCAATGGCGCCACAGTGCTCTCCATCGACACTGATTTTGATGGTTGCATGCGCCTTATCCGCGAGGTCACCGCCGAGCTCCCCATCTACCTCGCTAACTCTCTCAACTCCCTCCGCCTCGAGGGCCAGAAAACCGCTGCCATTGAGATCCTGCAACAGTTCGACTGGGAGGTGCCTGACTGGGTCATCGTCCCAGGAGGCAATCTGGGCAACATCTACGCCTTTTACAAAGGTTTCGAGATGTGTCGGGAGCTTGGACTGGTCGACCGTGTGCCACGCCTTGTCTGCGCTCAGGCAACCAACGCCAACCCTCTCTACCTGCACTACAAATCAGGGTGGACTGACTTCAAGCCGGTGATCGCCGCAGACACATTTGCATCCGCCATCCAAATCGGTGACCCAGTCTCAATTGACCGTGCGGTCTTTGCCCTTAAGGCAACGGATGGTATCGTCGAGGAGGCAACGGAGGAGGAGCTTATGAACGCTATGTCTCTCGCCGACCGCACAGGTATGTTTGCCTGCCCTCACACCGGAGTTGCTCTCGCTGCATTGTTCAAGCTGAGGGAGAAGGGAGTGATTGGGACCAATGACCGCACCATAGTAGTTAGCACTGCACATGGCCTCAAATTCGCACAGTCTAAAATTGCTTACCACTCGAAGGAGATATCAGACATGGCTTGCCGGTATGCCAATCCACCTGTCAACGTGAAGGCTAATTTTGGTTCCGTCATGGATGTCTTGAAGAAGAAGCTCGATGTCAAGGTTGGGCTTTGAACAATGTGAGTTGTCTCAACTCTCAGATTCATTGGCTTTGAATTCCCTTCCATGTCTTATTTTTCAGTAAGAAATTTTATCTAGGACACCAATGCATCGGAATCGCCCATTATTTCTTAACTTTTAAGACGAGGAGTTAGATAACTTTTGGATGCTATCTAGGTGAGTTTCTTTCGAACTATGCCAGTATGTTCCAATAACATTAGCTTTGGCTGAGAATTAAGATTACTATTGAGTTTGAGATTGCTGAAGCACCTTTTCACCTTCTCGTTTTTACCTGAATTGTGCTTCCAATCTGTATGTTTATTATAATTGGAGTGATTACACTGAGATAGAGAAGTCATGCAGTAACCAAACTTCATTGTTCAGTGAAGTATGAGTTTCAATTGAAAGTTTTTTTTTCTTTTTCAATCAACTATGTACTGGACGCCAATCAAGGGTTTCCGAATTTACATGTTCTTGAACTCAGAAGCACCTAGAGGCATTTTAGGGATGTCTAACTCGGATATTCCAAACTATAACTATACAAAAGTTGTTCTTGTTTTCATGGTTTTTTTTAAATGTGTGTGTCTTTGTGATACCAAAGATATTCGATTCAGTCTATGCTAAACAAACATAAATGTGTTGCTAATTTGATTCTTAATTCCTGAACCTCCAAAATTTCTGAGGCAATGTAGTTCCACATCTGCTCTTGATTAAGAAAGAGAATGAATCCAACTTAATCTAGGTTATGTATGGTGGATTTTATTTGGCATCAGACTTATTATTATGGATGTCACTGATAATATGACTTGCTAATCCGGATGATTTCTGATTAGGTTTCGTCGGATAAAAGGTGTTGGAGATGGACGGCCTGAGTAGTGATCTCATGACCTTTTCTACCTAAGTTATGCTTGCGTAGATGAAATGTATTTTTTTTTTGTTTCTTCAACTTTGAAATAAAATAATATTAATTTCCGGCAGGAAATTAATTGAGACAATGGCATCAGCAGGCAAAATAGTTCATCCGCAGTGCATTGAGATTTCTCTGTAATCTATTTTGGTAAACTGTTTTTTTTTTGGGGCAAAAGTCAAAAGACTACTGTTTTATGGGGCAAAATTCAAAGAGTGCTCCTTTTTTTTTTACCGAATCTTCAATGGGGTTTTGATTTTTTTTTTTATAAAAAAGACGTTTTATCCCATGTAAAACAACATAATTGTCTTTCGATATCGTTTTATATCTCTTATTTAAATTGAACGAATTATAGTAATTATAAAATTATAATTATTATATAATAGTAAAAATTATAACGGTTATAATATTGAAAAAAATTAATTAAATTATTTAAATTTTAAAAAAAATAAATATTTTTTAAATTTGTAATCGGATCATTATGGATTCTAATTCAGTAATCAATTATAGATATTTAAATAAGTTTTGATGTTACAATGTGAATATTAATTTTGAGAAGTCATTATTTTAATTTTAATTTGGGTTTGAACTATGAAACGTACAATATATTAAATCAAAATTTATTTAAAAAATCTACAATTGGTTGCGGGGTGAAATTTGTAACGACTCGATTTCAGATTGAAAAAAATATCACATAAATCTTTTTCGGAGATTTCAAATAATTTGTCTTGAATTTTTTTCCATGTTATATAAACATCTACGAAATTGTACGAAATCATAGTTGTTACAATTGTGTAATAATTACGAAATCGCGATTGCTACAACTGCATGACGGCTCAGATGTAGTAACTATGAAATTGTAATTGTTGCAATATGAATGTTTGGGATAACACAGATGGTTTCTACATGAGGTCTTGTTGCAATAGGTCAAAGGGGTGATCCCCAATATATGCGGACTGATTCATTGATTTGTCAACTCCCTCTATAAAGGGTCATTGTTTTGGACGAAGTCCCTCGTATATGAATGTTAAATTTGAAATTCTTAGAATTGAATCACGAGGTTTTATGTTTTGTTGCAATATATGAATGTTAAATTTGAAATTCTAAGAATTGAATCACTAGGTGTGAAATTAGTTAAGGGTTCGGCTCGATTTTAGATTTAAAAAAATACTATTTAAATTATTCTCGAAGACTCAGAATAATTTTAATTTTAAATTATTATTTTTTAATGTTATATCAGTAATTATGATTTTATAATTATTATAATATATTTTATTTAGATGGAAAAATAATAAATGAGAATAGTATTAAAGTATAATTCTGTTATTTTTCAAATCAATGAGGTGAGGTGCTCGTCGAAATCTTTTAACGATTCGATAAAGAAGGACGCGACTTTTTTTTTCCTTAGAAAATAGTTCATACACGGGGTGCGCTCTAAATTATATATAAAAAAATGATGTATACATAATGTTATAAATAATTTTCTTGGTAAAAGGAAAGGCTAGGAATCTATTCATATTCATATGATATATTCACGACGACAAATTTGAACTTGGATTTTTGTCAATAATTTCATGATCTTGCTAGATCGATCGGTAGAGATTTATTCTTGTAACCGTACCCTAACATGATTTTAAAATTGAAAAGCATGAGACAGAAATGATCGAATGGTTATGAAATTATAAATCTACTTTGTCGTTCGTTATAACAAATTTTAAACAAGATTTTAAGTGAATTAGCAATTAGCTAGCTAGGTTGGAAATTTGGAATTATCGTTCGGAGCACACAAGTAATTTTAAACAACGTACTGTAACAGGACAATCAGATCCCTGTCCCTCTCCTGCAGATTTTTCTTCTATTCTCCATCTCAAACTGGACGATGAAATGCATTAAGCGACGCATTGCAAGCCTGTTAAGTGTTGTTGTTAATGCCAAAGGCTAGGAATCTATGATTTTTAAAATACACATATCTGAGTGTACTCCTATTTGATGAAGACAAATTTGAACTTGGATTTTTCTCAATAATTTCAACATCTTTATCATCTTGCTAGATTGGTAGAGATTGAAAAGGGACAAGAGAGAAATGATCGAATGGTTAGGAAATTATAAATCTACTTTGTCGCGTGTTAACAAACTTCAGACAGGATTTTAAGTGAATTAGATTGGAAATTTGGAATTATCGTTAATTCCGACCACGCAAGGAAAGCTAAGGAAGTTAACTTGTCATACAAAGGTAGCTATCTATGTCAGTCTCATATTGTGAAGAGATTTTTCTTCTAATCTCTTCTTCATCTCAAACACGATATGGCGCACACCTGAAGTTTCATCTCCGATCCATTGGTGAATCATGATGTAGTAGAAGCACAGGCATGCATGTTTGATGGGGTTAGTCGTGTAAACCTACTGTTCTCCTGCTCGGTCGGTCGACCATGAACGCCTCGCAACAATGCCTTGCCTTGTGTCCTCAACGTGGATATGACAATTACTACAGTAAAAAATGGAATCTGTCATCCCAACAATCTTATATAATTGGTCTCACGATCATCTGTGAAGAATAAATCGCAAAACTACAGTTGACTCACGACGAGGAGGATATTATCTTGATTCGTCGAAATTCAACCTTTATCCACTACAATAAATTTGTCCCAGTAACCAACTCAATCAGGTCCCAAAGGATCTGACAATCACATGTGCAAGGCAAAAGGACACAATGTGGTGCCCCCATTAGTTATCTTCGATGCTTATGTTTCTTGTCTTATGGGTTGCATGAAAGCATTACAGATACATCGAAAACAAATCGAATGATATATCCACAGGATTATCATTGTTTATAAAGTTAAAATTTCAAACTGTTGATATGAATCGAGAGTTGATGTCATTACGTCTTCCTTGTCTGACCGAAGTTCCTATACTTACGAACTCACGAGCCTACTAAAAAATAAAAAAAATATATATAAGATTAAAATTTTTACGTTTGGGTTGTAGATTAGGAGGATTAAGTTCATGAGTCTATCAAAAAAAAAATTATATATATATATATATATATATATATATATATCGGTTTTGATATGCCGCGCGACGTATCCTGCGCACCCGTCCGCGACTCCTCCGACGTTCGCTGCTTCTCCGCCGCTGTTCACCGTCGTCCGACCACCAACGGCCGCCGGACCGGATGCGTTGGAAGGCCAACTCGCCGGCGCTCCGGCCGGACCCGGATTCCCGCCGGATTGTGGCCGGAATCCGGCCGAAATCCGGCCAGAAACGTGACAGAGCCTCTGTTGGGCGATTCCGGCCGCGATTCGGCCGGAATCCGGCCGATTTCGGCCGGAATCGCCCAACAGGCGCTGTTGGCCGATTCCGGCGGAAATCGGCCGGAATCCGGCCGAATCACGGCCGGAGACCGGCCAACAGCGCCTCTGTCGCGTTTCTGGCCGGATTCCGGCCGGATTCCGGCCACAATCCGGCCGGAATCCGATGCCAATGTGTGCGCCGTCGAGTTGTGATTCCAACGAGTCCGAAATTGCGGCCAACGGTGATCGGACGGCGACGAACGGCGACGATGAATGAGAGGAGGTCGGCTGTCGCGGAGGTGTCGCGCGGCGTTTGTCGCGCGGCATATCATTCCTCATATATATATATATATATATATATATATTAAAAATTTTAAGTTTATTTGTGAATTAGGTGGGCTAAACATACGAATTCATTAAAATTTCTATTTTTATTTTAAATTTTAAAAGAAAAAAAATTTTCAACCTGCTAGCCAACTCAAGCCCACTATGGACGACTCACACGGTCACAAGCCAATCCACCTGGACCCACCTTAAAATGGATTGATAAAATACCAATCCAACTCACTTAAATTGTTTGACGGAGCGAACCAATTCAATATGTCTAACCCAAATTGACGATTCTATTAGCAGACTATAAATTCTGCCTCCATGATTATTAGCATGTATGTTCGATGCTTTTCCATAATATAGTCCCTCCTGTCAACATGAAGACATAATATAAGGTCAACTTCTTGCTATCAAGCCATTTAACAAAAATCGGAGTTTGCATATCCCATGATCTCTAGATGACTTGATCTTCAATAAGTGAGTATGCAATCCTTAGTTCTTTGTAAATACCGCATAATCTTTTCTACAACTTTTCAATGCTCTAGTCTAGAGTTATTCAAATATATGCTTAACATCCTCACAATGTATGCAAGATCTGGATGTGTACATACTTATGCATACATCAAATTCCTTACTGTCGATGCATAAGTGAATGTTGCTACATTTTCAAAATCTCAAATTCATAGCGTGAACATTACTGCAAGTTAAATCTATCACCCGTTGACACAGATGTGTCATCAAGAGCACAATTCTATATGCTATATCGAATGAGTATCTTTTTTTACACAAGTGTTTTGTGAAAGTCCAAGTATGCACTTTAAACGATTACAAACAATATGTCTAAGACAAACAATGTATTACCAAGATCTTGTTCACAAAAATTTTTTCCTGATACGGCCGAGTCGAGTGGCCGAACCGCCGAGTGCCGAGCCGAGTGGCCTAACCGAGTGGCCTAACCGCCGAGTGCCGAGCTGAGTGGCCGAGCTGAGTGGCCGAGCCGAGTGCCGAGCTGAGTGGCCGAGCCGAGTGCCGAGTGGCCGAACCGCCGAGTGCTGAGCCGAGTGGCCGAACCGCCGAGTGCCAAACCGAGTGGCCGAACCGCCGAGAGGATGAGTGGTCGAGGCATGCGTTCAATGCAGTTTCCTTAAAACAGATTTGTCCCTCACGATGGGCGTCAATTTTTCAGGATACAACGACAATACCGGATCGTTTCCGGCGAACTGACTACACCACAAAGCTATCACCACCAGAGAGGGGGAGCAGAGGAAAAGGAAGCAGTGATCGAGAAAAATGAATATTCTCTTACTGTCGTCGCTGCCTCTTTTATAACCTTGCACCGTATCTCCCATTAATTGGAGATTAATGACCTGACTTGATTCGAAACGTTTGTAATTACATTCAGACGTTTCAACGCTAGGCAATTATCTCGTCCGTTTCACCACAGCCACGGTTACAAAAATGGAAGGAGATGCAAAATGTTGGTTGATCTGCTTGGGCAAATTTTGCCTTGGCCGGTCCGACATTCGACGTGCGTAGGTTGCGCTCGCACACAAGTTGCCTTGTGGGAAGTGAAATCCAGGTCCTGGATTCGCACCCCTCCTGCACGCCCACGCGTGAGAGAGAGCCTCTCCCCATGCATTTGTTCACAACATCAATGCTTATGATACAATATAAACCAACCAAATTATCCCCCACCTACCATGGGACTAAAACTCTTCCATTTTATTGTTTCCATTCATATTTCCAACAAATCTTTCATTTTAAATTCATCTAATAAAAATGATTTGATTTTTAACAATAAATTTTTATCATTGTTTGCCAGCAATATATCATCTACGTATAAAATAAATATGATAAACTAACTTTTGTGGACAAAATGCACGTACGTTTCAAGTAAATCTTCCACATTTTCGATGCCTTAACGACGATACAAACTGAAAGTTGATATATAAACGCTTTCATGAGATTCTTGACATCCTTTTTGAATCACCATCTTTTGTCTCGAGTTTATTAATAAAGTTGTTAAGTAAAGCCAAGTGGTTACTGATATTTTGGTTCATAAATTTTTTATTTTTTTAAAAAGAAAAAATAATATTTATAATTCACTTTTTTACATCCCTCACTTCTAATAAGTTAAATAAAAACATTTTTAAAAATTAGCAAAAAAAGAAAAATCACGAGTGGAACAAATCTGTTCGAATTGAGCAAGATACATGGGCTGGGCCGTAGATTAGATCAGCACCTAAATGGGCCGCCGAGGCTTTTCGTGGCGAGTCGCGACCTGTTGGACGACGAGCCTGTATGCTGCATCTGAACCTAGGGTTGCCATCGAGGGCAAGTGAATACTGGCCATGGCTGGGGAAGGAGAACTCAGAACCTCTACCAAGGGCTCCGAAGATGATTTGCCCATCTTGAACGCTGAGAATCTCCAGAGCAACATCAAGTCGGTCTACTACAGGTGATTGCCTCAGGTTACTTTGTGATTGTGACCAAGATCTGCCAAGAGCGTTAAAATTTGATTTTTTTTTATTGTTGATTATTTTACAAGTTTGTGATAGGCTAGCGTTTTTCATTTTATATCTTTTCTGCAAATTCATGCAGCTTTCAGTCCTTTGGTGGATGTAGGAAGAAGAACGGGCTGAGAACTTGTACATGCATAGTTTTTTTTTTTTTGATAATTTTTAATTTGAAGTTTCTGTCGATCGATGGCGGCCTAGACGTTGAATGCATTCTTCTACAATGTTTCTTCTCAATCAATTTATTAGAAACATTGGAAGTTTGTTTACTCTGTTTCAGTTTGGTGGAATTCTCCGGTCACTGGATTTGAAAATAATCGTTGCCTTTTATTTCCTTGCATTGATTGTTCCATGCTATTTTCTCTATGCCATGATAAATAGTGGGAAACCAGCAAAGATTTGACTAGGTGATATTTATTCCTTTTATAATGAGATCTTTTTCTCGGGCTGTTAATGTATCATTGCGAGTTTACATAAAGTTTGTTTCTACATAGGATTGCTCACTATGTAATCAGATGTTTGATAGATTTATTTGTTTTGTAGTCGAACCTTCTTGTCTATCATAGGTGGTGTGGTTGCTGGAATATGGGGATTTACTGGCTTGGCAGGATTTATCTTCTATTTCTCGGTCATGGCAGCTGCTTATTTGGGTTTGGCAGCCAAAGGAAAATTTTCTGTCAACAAATACTTTGATTCTTGGAACAGGATACTGCTTGATGGAGCTTTTGGTGGACTAATGGTATGCTGCCTGTAGAAATTTTTATAGTAGAATGTATGCTGATGTTCTTGCTAATTTTTCCTATGGTTTTGCACTGAATTTATGATGGAAAAGCAAAGTATTCTTTTAGCATATGCATCTATTGAACTTCTTTAGATATGAAATTGGGAGAGCTTGAACTGCCCAAGGGCCAAGGATGGTTCACACTTTGTACACTTGACTCACAGAAGTTCAACAAAGTTTTCCTTGAGTTGTAGTGTGACAATGAGAATTCTTGCCTCATTAGCAGTTCTCTGAAGTTTTTCTGTACCACCCTGCTCCTATCAACCGTTAAGTTATCTCCCAACTACGCCATTGCAAATTATTGCTCCATTTGACAATATGCTTTACTGAGGTTTGTAGGTTGATATTTTTAACACTATCATACACGTCAAAAAAATATATCTTTTACCAAGTTATTTGATCATCGAATACACCTTAAAATACAACTTTGTTGAAAGATGTGCAATCGGGAAACAAGCATTCTACTGCTTCCTTTAGAGTATCGAAGATGATCGCTCTGCTGGTTGCTTTAGTTATGAATACAAGTATTCAATTGGCTGCATTTGAGCATGTAAAAGACAAAATGTAATGGCAACCGATGAGAAAAATTAACATGACTTTTGACTATAGTGCCTGATACTGAGGTGGGAAGGTTTATTATTAATGTACTTTATGAGCTTGCTTAGAATATGCTTGGGTTGGTTTTCTCATCCCTTGTTTTTTTAAGGTTCATACTTTGGTTGGTTTTCTCTTCCCAGTAGCAATTGAACTTGAAACTAGTCAAGATTTATTTTTCGCAAAATTTTGGTGAACGTTTAAAAGAATAAGATAATATTATTGTTTGTTGAAGTGATTATCATGTGTATTTTATTTCATATTAATGTTTGATCTATAAAATTGGATATAATGTTGAAGTAAGATTCATACAATTAGATTAAAAATGTCCCTGAAGGATTCTAACTGAAGGCAAAACCTTTATTGTCTAGATGTTCTAGGAAATGGTTGGACATGTGATTGTCTGAAGTTGTAGTTGGGAAAATTGTTTTTTTAATTACTGAAATTTCTCAGAGGGAAATTATTTTGGTCTGCATCTACTATGTAGATCGTGATAACTGTTTTACAAAATCACTTTCAGCAATGTTTATGGTTTGATTGAAAGTTGAGAAAAAACAAATTGTACGTCTCAGTTAGTCATTGGAATACCTTGCTTGGTTTCACTACTAGATGATATTAACTAAGGTCTGTTTTAGGTGACTCATCAGTTTAACTGTAAGCAAAATCTAGTCAGGGCTGTAATGGAGTTATGCCTCATGAAGAGACTATACCTTATAAGCTATCAAGAATGGAATTGGGGAATTGAAGGCCATATCTATGAATTAGGCTTTTTGTCAACTTGATGGGATTGTTAACTCCTAAACTTTGAATCCTAACCATGTACTCCAAAATACGCAAGCCCAAGCCTATGGCAGGTGGTAGCAGCCCCATCAGTTGTAAGGTTGATCATGGAATACTGATTATGCTCAATTGGAATTTTAGACAGTTCTCCTCTGGTAACTTCTTGAATTACATAAGTCTAGTCCCTGTTTCCTAGAAAAAGCCAATTCATTTATTTTCTTTCTATTTTTAATGTGCTTGACAAATGCCTACGTTTCCTTAATTTTTTTTCTTTGCTCGTGGTAGCTGATTAACCTTCATTTCCATTTTTTCCTTCTGTTGCAGTCGTTTGTTCTCTCCTGGGCGTATCCTTATTTCACTGGTTGTTCAAATATACTCTCTCTGATACTAGTAATTTCACACGATTTGCACAATAATGTTACTTTTCTTTTCTAGTATTTCATTTTTGGTATTGGAGAGTATGCGTTTTTTTCAGCATGCCATTCATTTAAATTCCATTCCAGTTGATCTTCGCAAAAGTTGTTTCATGTGATACCTGATCTGAGATATTCAATGCACTTATTAGCTTTCAATCAGCAAACCAATTTGGAGATGAATGTAAAGGTTAAGAATGAAACCAAAGTTAGATAACAATGATAGATCTCTGCTTATGCAATCTTATGAGATAGTGTGAGAATTCATAACCTTACTAATCTACTTGTTGCTTCTGTAACCTTACTAAACTTGTGGTTGTTTTTATATTATACTAAGCAAGTTTGACCTTGTAGTTTGCTGGTGTATATAGAGTAAGTTCTTCCCCTATATTGCTGACTTGTGTATTACTTCTTTGTCAACTACCATAAGCTAAGGCATAGTTAGATCTCCATTGCCTGTAATTGTTGGGTCCAAAAGGATGTCCGTATCTCCACAATAGCATGATATTGTCCACTTTGGGTCTAAGCCCTCATGGTTTTGTTCTTGGACTCTACCCAAAAGGCCTCGTACCAATGGAGATACTTTTCACCCTTTTAAACCCATGATCTTTCTCATGTGTTTTAGATGTGGGACTATGTTTGCACCCTTGCAACCCAACAATCTCCCCCTCAAACAAAGGACCACTGGAAGCTCCCCTACCATTTCTCATGGTCCGGCTGTCATTTCTCATGGTCCGGTTGCCATGTCTCTCATGGTCCGGCTGCCATGTCCCTCATGGTCCGAGCCTCCCATACTTTCTTTGTTTTTCCCAAGGGTCCCCACATGGTTAGATCTGGATCATGACTCTTCCGGCGGTTAGTCCAGTGAAGAGCGACCTCGCTCTGATACCACTTGTTGGGTCCAAAAGGATGTCTGTATCTCCACAATAGTATGATATTGTCCACTTTGGGCCTAAGCTCTCATGGTTTTGTTCTTGGGCTCTACCCAAAAGGCCTCATACCAATGGAGATACTTTTTACCCTTTTAAACCCATGATCTTTCCCATGTGCTTTAGATGTGGGACTATGTTTGCACCCTGTTCCAGCCAAAAATCGACGACAGTCCACCTACTAGCCAAGGAAATGCCACCTCAACCTTGGTGGACCCCGGTGAGACGAGGGCCTGCAAGATCATAAGGAAACAAACGGATTACTGGGTGCCGGGAAGTCCCGACAAGTCCCTCCGACGTTCAAGTCAGTATTCCATGGAAGGAAAAATGAAAATGTAGAAGAAGAAGAAGAGTTTAGAAAATCAAACCAGCTCTCCAAGAGGGAGAAGACGAAAAGCTTTCTCTCAGAAGAAGAGGTCTCTACCTGAAATGCATAGCCTGTCTCGAAGAAGAAGTGCCCTCCCTTCGAAGAAGAGGAAGAACACCCCCCAAAAAGTAGCCGTCCTCCCCCTTTCGAAGAAGAAGAAGAAGAAGTCCTCTCCTCTTTCCTAGAGCTCTCCATTATGTAGACGTATGAGGAGACCAGATCTGACATCTGTCCTTTCCTTCTGCTTCCTTTTAGCATTATGTGCAGGAAAAAGAAGTCCAAAGACCTTCCCTATGACAACTTCATAAATGCTCTTTATGGGCCTTGGGAACAAGAGCCCCTTGATCATGAATCCACAAGAGACAAAATAGGGCATTGACCCACTTGACCAACACTGCCAAATCAGCCATATGCTTGACTCCCCTTTGACTCCTGGCTCTTACCTTAGAGAAAGAGTCACGTCATTTATGCACCGACATCACAAGTCTCCCCTTTAAGTCTAGTCGAAGGAGGCGTAGTCCGACTCACTGGACTATGTTTAACGGCTTAACCATCTCTTTCATCATACTGGTGCTGAGATGCTGAACTGCCGAGATGGTTAAAATGTTAAGATGCTAAGGTGAGGTGGCCGAGACGAGGTGGTCGAGATGGCCAAGAGACCTGGATGAGTGGCTGAATGGCCTGGATGAGTAGCTGAGGGCTCGGATGAGTGCCTGGGGGCCCGGATGAGTACTTGAGGGCCCGGATGAGTAGCTGAGGGTTCGGATGAGTAGCTGAAAGGCCGGATGAATACTTAAGGACTCAGATGAGTACTTGAGGACCCGGATGGGTAGTTGAGGGCAGGATCAGTACTTAAGGGCCCGGATGGGTAGCTGAAAGCCGGGATAAGTAGTTAAGGGCCCGGATGAGTAGTTGAGGGGCCGGATGAGTAGTTGAGAGCCCGGATGGGTAGTTGAGAGCCGGGATGAGTAGTTAAGGGCCCGGATGGGTAGTTGAGGGCCCGGATGAGTACTTGAGGACCTGGATGGGTAGTTGAGGGCAGGATCAGTACTTAAGGGCCAGTACTTAAGGGCACGGATGGGTAGCTGAAAGCCGGGATGAGTAGTTGAGGGCCCGGATGAGTAGTTGAGAGGATTGAAGAGCATGGAAAGGCTGAGAAGCCTACGAAGGCTGAGAATGGGGAAAGCCTGGGAAGGTTGAGAATGGGGAAAGCCTGGAAAGGCTGAGAAAGAGAAAGGGGAAAGTCTGGGAAGGCTGAGAATGAGAAAAGGGGAAAGCCTGGGAAGGCTGAGAATGGGGAAAGCCTGGGAAGGCTGAGCATGGGGAAAGAGGAAAGCCTGGGAAGGCTGAGAATGAGGAAAGGGGAAAGCCTGGGAAGGCTGAGCATGGGGAAAGCCTGGGAAGGCTGAGAATGAGGAAAGGGGAAAGCCTGGGAAGGCTGAGCATGGGGAAAGGGGAAAGCTTGGGAAGGCTGAGCATGGGGAAAGCTTGGGAAGGCTGAGCATGGGGAAAAGGGAAAGCTTGGGAAGGCTGAGCATGGGGAAAGCCTAGAAGGTTGAGAATGAGGAAAGGGGAAAGCCTGGGAAGGCTGAGCAAAAGGGGAAAGCCTGGGAAGGCTGAGCATGGGAAAGAGGAAAGCCTGGGAAGGCTGAGCATGGGGAAAGCCTGGGAAGGCTGAGCATGGGGAAATGGGAAAGCCTGGGAAGGCTGAGCATGAGGAAAGCCTGGGAAGGCTGAGCATGGGGAAATGGGAAAGCCTGGGAAGGCTGAGCATGAGGAAAGCCTGGGAAGGCTGAGAATGAGGAAAGGGGAAAGCCTGGGAAGGCTGAGCATGGGGAAAGGGGAAAGCCTGGGAAGGCTGAGCATGAGGAAAGCCTGGGAAGGCTGAGAATGAGGAAAGGGGAAAGCCTGGGAAGGCTGAGCATGGGGAAAGCCTGGGAAGGCTGAGAATGAGGAAAGAGGAAAGCCTGGGAAGGCTGAGAATGAGGAAAGAGGAAAGCCTGGGAAGGCTGAGGATGGAGAAGGGGAAAGCTTGGGAAGGTTGAGCTTGGGGAAAGCCTGGGAAGGCTGAGCATGGGGAAAGCTTGGGAAGGCTGAGAATGAGGAAAGGGGAAAGCCTGAGAAGGCTGAGCATGGGGAAAGTCTGGGAAGGCTGAGCATGGGGAAAGCCTGGGAAGGCTGAGGATGGGGAAGGGGAAAGCCTGGGAAGGCTGAGCATGGGGAAAGGGGAAAGCCTGGGAAGGCTGAGCATGGGGAAAGCCTGGGAAGACTGAGAATGGGGAAAACCTGGGAAGGCTGAGCATGGGGAAAGGGGAAAGCCTGGGAAGGCTGAGCATGGGGAAAGCCTAGAAGGCTGGCTGAGGAAAGGGGAAAGCCTGGGAAGGCTGAGCATGGGGAAAGCCTGGGAAGGCTGAGCATGGGGAAAGGGGAAAGCCTGGGAAGGCTGAGAATGAGGAAAGGGGAAAGCCTTGGAAGGCTGAGCATGGAGAAAGGGGAAAGCCTGGGAAGTCTGAGCATGGGGAAAGGGGAAAGCCTGGGAAGGCTGAGCATAGGGAAAGCTTGGGAAGGCTGAGAATGAGGAAAGGGGAAAGCCTGAGCATGGGGAAAGCCTGGGAAGGCTGAGAATGAGGAAAGGGGAAAGCCTGGGAAGGCTGAGCATGGGGAAAGACTGGGAAGGCTAAGAATGAGGAAAGGGGAAAGCCTGGAAAGGCTGAGCATGGGGAAGGGGAAAGCCTTGGAAGGCTGAGCATGGGGAAAGCCTGGGAAGGCTGAGCATGGGGAAAGGGGAAAGCCTGGGAAGGCTGAGCATGGAGAAAGCCTGGGAAGGCTGAGAATGGGGAAAGCCTGGGAAGGCTGAGAATGGGGAATGCCTGGGAAGGCTGAGCATGGGGAAAGCCTGGGAAGGCTGAGAATGAGGAAAGGGGAAAGCTTGGGAAGGCTGAGCATGGGGAAAGCCTGGGAAGGCTGAGAATGAGGAAAGTCTGGGAAAGCTGAGAATGAGGAAAGGGGAAAGCCTGAGAAGGCTGAGAATGAGGAAAGGGGAAAGCCTGGGAAGGCTGAGCATGGGGAAAGCCTGGGAAGGCTGAGAATGAGGAAAGGGGAAAGCCTGAGAAGGCTGAGAATAAGGAAAGCCTGGGAAGGCTGAGCATGAGGAAAGGGGAAAGCCTGAGAAGGCTGAGAATGAGGAAAGTCTGGGAAGGCTGAGCATGGGGAAAGCCTGGGAAGGCTGAGAATGAGGAAAGGGGAAAGCCTGGGAAGGCTGAGCATGGGGAAAGCCTGGGAAGGCTGAGAATGAGGAAAGGGGAAAGCCTGAGAAGGCTGAGAATAAGGAAAGCCTGGGAAGGCTGAGCATGAGGAAAGGGGAAAGCCTGAGAAGGCTGAGCATGGGGAAAGGGGAAAGCCTGGGAAGGCTGAGAATGGGGAAAGCCAGGGAAGGTTGAGAATGAGAAAAGGGGAAAGCCTGGAAACGCTGAGCATGGGGAAAGCCTGGGAAGACTGAGAATGGGGAAAGCCTGGGAAGGCTGAGCATGGGGAAAGCCTGGGAAGGCTGAAAATGAGGAAAGGGGAAAGCCTGGGAAGGCTGAGCATGTGGAAAGGGGAAAGCCTTGAAGGCTGAGCATGGGGAAAGCCTGGGAAGGCTGAGAATGAGGAAAAGGGAAAGCCTGGGAAGGCTGAGCATGGGGAAAGCCTGGGAAGGCTGAGCATGGGGAAAGCCTGGGAAGGCTGAGAATGAGGAAAGGGGAAAGCCTGGGAAGGCTGAGCATGGGGAAAGGGGAAAGCCTGGGAAGGCTGAGCATGGGGAAAGCCTGGGAAGGCTGAGCAGGAAAGGGGAAAGCCTGAGAAGGCTGAGCATGGGGAAAGCCTGGGAAGGCTGAGAATGGGAAAGGGGAAAGCTTGGGAAGGCTGAGCATGGGGAAAGCCTGGGAATGTTGAGGATGGGGAAGGGGAAAGCCTGGGAAGGCTGAGCATGGGGAAAGCCTGGGAAGGTTGAGCATGGGGAAAGGGGAAAGCCTGGGAAGGCTGAGCATGGGGAAAGCCTGGGAAGGCTGAGAATGGGGAAAGCCTGAGAAGGCTGAGAATGAGGAAAGGGGAAAGCCTGGGAAGGCTGAGCATGGGGAAAAGCCTTGGGAAGGCTGAGCATGGGGAAAGACCTGGAAATGAGGAAAGGGGAAAGCCTGGGAAGGCTGAACATGGGGAAAGCCTGGGAAGGCTGAGGGGGGGAAAGCCTGGGAAGGCTAAGCATGGGGAAAGAGGAAAGCTGGGAAGGCTGAGCATGGGGAAATGGGAAAGCCTGGGAAGGCTGAGAATGGGGAAATGGGAAAGCCTGGGAAGGCTGAGCATGGGGAAAGCCTGGGAAGGCTGAGAATGAGGAAAGGGGAAAGCCTGGGAAGGTTGAGGATGGGGAAAGGGGAAAGCCTGGGAAGGCTGAGCATGGGAGGAAAGCCTGGGAAGGCTGAAGGCTGAATGGGAAGGCTGAGCATGGGGAAAGCCTGGGAAGGCTGAGCATGGGGAAAGCCTGGGAAGGCTGAGCATGAGGAAAGGGGAAAGCCTGGGAAGGCTGAGCATGGGGAAAGGGGAAAGCCTGGGAAAGCCTGGGAAGGCTGAGCATGGGGAAAGCCTGGGAAGGCTGGGGAAAGCCTGGGAAGGCTGAGCATGGGGAAAGCCTGGGAAGGCATGGGGAAAGGGGAAAGCCTGGGAAGGCTGAGCCTGGGAAGGCTGAGGAAAAGGGGAAAGCCTTGGAAAGCCTGGGCTGAGCAGGGGAAAGGGGAAAGCCTGGGAAGGCTGAGCCTGGGGGAATGTTGATCTAGGGACAACACATGGGGAAAGCCTGAGCATGAAGCTGAGCATGGGGAAAGCCTGGGAAGGCTGAGCAGGGGAAGGCTGAAGGGGAAAGCCCGAGGATTTGTACTTCAATGGGTCATAACTTTTGACCCGGAGATCAGAATGACGCACGATCGGATGCGTTTTGAAGCTCTTTCGGAGACCTTTAATCAGTACCGGGTAAAACCCGTACCAGCCTACTTTCGACCCCTTCTGACATCATTTAGTGCTCCGTTTACAGCTCTGAACTTATTTTTTATTATTTATATACGCCTTTTAGCCGTTTATGGTCAGTTTGGATGAGGCAGAGGCCAAGCGAGGCTGAAACCGAGTAGGGTGGAGTAAGGTCGAGGCCTGAGTTAGGCCAAGCGAGGCTGGGTCAGGATGAGTGAAGTCGGGGTTAAGAGAGGCCAAGGCCAGGGCTGGGCTAATAGAGATGCTGTGCTCAAAGAGCCGCTAAGCTAATAGAGCTGCTTAATTAACTAAGAAGCTAAGCAGTGCCGGCTTGACAGAAGCTACTGAGCGGATAGAAATACTAGGAGGCAGAATTGCTGAACTGACTGAACAAATGAACCCGAGAGGGTTGTAGGGAGTCTGAGTAGCAAGCAAGCCATACCTGTCAGAAGGCGGCGGCCATCAGTGAATCCATTAAGAGGGCCGTGAAGGTTTGAGCTGGGAGAAAACCATGACGGCTGAGAAGCCTATGGAAAACCTTAAAGGCTGAGAAGCCTAAGGAAAACCATAAAGGCTGAAAAATCTAAAGAAAGCCATAGAGGCTGAGAAGCCGCCGGAAAATCATAAAGGCTGAGAAGCCATGAGGGTGGAAAAGTCCTAGGAGCAGATCAGGAAGACTTGAGGAGCCATATAAGAAGACCAGGAAAGCTGAGAAGCCATAATATGGAAATCAGGGAGGTTGAGGAGCCATAATATGAAAACCAGGGAGGCTGAGGAGCCATAATATGAAACACAGGGAGGCTGATGAGCCATAATATGAAAATCAGGGAGGCTGAGGAGCTATAATATGAAACCCAGGGAGGCTGAGGAGCCATAATATGAAAACCAGGGAGGCTAAGGAGCCATAATATGAAACCCCAAAAGGCTGAGAAGTCCCGATAGAGAGCCAGCCATAAAGGCTTAAGAGTCTTGATAATAATTTGTGGAGGCTGAGGAGCCTTGATAAGGGTCGGTGAAGGCTGAGGAGCCCGGATAAGAGTTGGTGAAGGCTGAGGAGCCTTGATAAGAGTTGGTGAAGGCTGAGGAGTCTTGATAAGATTTGGTGAAGGTTGAGGAGCCTTGATAAGAGTTGGTGAAGGCTGAGGAGCCTTGATAAGATTTGGTGAAGGCTGAGGAGCCTTGATAAGAGTTGGTGAAGGCTGAGGAGCCCGGAGTTCTGAAACACTGCCTTGCCCGTCAATGGGCTGCGACCATCAGCGGCATGATTGAGGGGGTTGAGGAGTTCTGAAGTCGCTAGCGCGGGACTAAGAATCCTTGCCTGTCGAAAGGCTGCGGCCATCAGCGACACGGCTGAGGGGGCCGAGGAGTTCTGAAGTCGCTAGCGCGGAGCTAGGAATCCTTGCCTGTCGTAAGGCTGCGACCATCAGCGACACGGCTGAGGGGGCCGAGGAGTTCTGAAGTTGCTAGCGCGGGGCTAGGAATCCTTGCCTGTCGTAAGGCTGCGGCCATCAGCGACACGGCTGAGAGGGCCGAGGAGTTCTGAAGTCGCTGTTCTGAAGTCGCTAGCGCGGAGCTAGGAATCCTTGCCTGTCGTAAGGCTGCGGCCATCAGCGACACGGCTGAGAGGGCCGAGGAGTTCTGAAGTCGCTAGTGCGGGGCTAGGAATCCTTGCCTGTCATAAGGCTGCGGCCAACAGCGACACGGCTGAGAGGGCCGAGGAGTTCTGAAGTCGCTAGCGCGGAGTTAGAAATCCTTGCCTGTCGTAAGGCTGCGGCCATCAGTGACACGGCTAAGGGGGCCGAGGAGTTCTGAAGTCGCTAGCGCGGAGCTAGGAATCCTTGCCTGTCGTGAGGCTGCGGCCATCAGCGACACGGCTGAGGGGGCCGAGGAGTTCTGAGAGCTAGAAATGATCAAGATTTCTGCATTTTGTATATCAAGTGAAAAGTATACAAAAACTGGTAAGGATACATAGGAGGATACAGGTAAGGCGTAGTAAGGGCGGAGGTGTGTGGTATGCCACGGCCGGGGGAGCTCGTTGTTTTGTGAGTTGACCAGAGGAGAGAATACGGATGTTGCCAGCAAGCCAAGAACCCTTGCTGCTCTGAGCCAAGCCGCTGAATGAATGCAACTGAGAGGGCTGATATGAATCTTGCTTCTCCTGCAGGTCGTCATGAGTCACAATAACGAAGTCGCCTCGAGGTCGATTTTCGCCCTCATCGACGGGGTCGTGATTGTCGGTAGTACGCTTAGTGGTGACCATCGTGCCTTTAGCTTAGAGTTCCCACAGACGACGCCAATTTGTTCCGGCCAAAAACCGACGACAGTCCACCCACTAGCCAAGGAAATTCCACCTCAACCTTGGTGGACCCCGGTGAGACGAGGGCCTGCAAGATCATAAGGAAACAAACGGATTAATGGGTGCCGGGAAGTCCCGGCAAGCCCCTCCGACGCTCAAGTCAGTATTCCGTGGAAGGAAAAATAAAAATGTAGTAGAAGAAGAAGAGTTTAGAAAATCAAACCAGCTCTCCAAGAGGGAGAAGAAGAAAAGCTTCCTCTCAGAAGAAGAGGTCCCTACCTGAAATGCATAGCCTGTCCCAAAGAAGAAGTGCCCTCCCTTCGAAGAAGAGGAAGAACACCCCCCAAAGAGTAGCCGTCCTCCCCCTTTCGAAGAAGAAGAAGAAGAAGTCCTCTCCTCTTTTCTAGAGCTCTCCATTATGTAGACGTATGAGGAGACCAGATCTGACATCTGTCCTTTCCTTCTGCTTCCTTTTAGCATTATGTGCAGGAAAAAGAAGTCCAAGGACCTTCCCTATGACAACTTCATAAATGCTCTTTATGGGCCTTGGGAACAAGAACCCCTTGATCATGAATCCACAAGAGACAAAATATGGACCACTTGACCAACACTGTCAAATCAGTCATATGCTTGACTCCCCTTTGACTCCTGGCTCTTACCTTAGAGAAAGAGCCACGTCATTTATGCACCGGCATCACACCCTTGCAACCCAACAGTAATATCCTGGACAAAATTCAGATTTGCATATGACATCGTCCACATATTCTGAAAGACTCAAAAATGCAAGATATGGTTTGGAGCTTCTAAATTCTTATCTTCGTGGGCAACCATTGCAACGCCAAAGCTACTTCGATGAAGCGGAAACTACCATGTTCATGTAATACTTTTTTACTCCTTGATTCATGCCTCTAAAAGTTTTTCCTTTGCCTTCAACTATTTATTTATCTGCTGAACTCGAGGATCTTGGCACTTATCAATTTTCACTCTCTTATAATTGATCCTTTTCAATATGCTTAAGTTTTTAGTCTTGTTTTCTCTAAGGGAATCCAAATTCTTGAATTCTGTAAGAAAATGAAGAGAATGAAATGGAGATTGACTTATAAGAAGAATCCCCACTAACCTTCTGGAAATTAAGTAACTACCTGGCACATTAAATCAAACAAACAAACAAAAAACTCACCAACTTTGAGGTATCACTAATTCCATTATATCCTTCAAAATTTACATCTGCTCCTGAAGGTGTGTATACAGTTCTGGCAAATCCACATCAGTCCAAAGAAGGGAGTAAAAAGGAAAAATAGAAAGCTAAGTGATTTCACCAAAATCTATCTAGCTAGAGCCAAAACGACCTTAATTGATTTGGTGCATCCATCCATCACAAGATCAAACAATAAATCACATAAGTAAAAAAGAAAGAAAGAAAGAAAGAAGACTTGGGTTGCATGTGTATATATATTAATGGTGCTTATAGCCATGCGATTAATTTGCATGCATGTGGTGAAAGTGATAAATATAATATTGTCTTAATTCAGGAGCAGCTGTCGTCGTCGTCGTCGTCTCTTCCGGGTCCGCCGTAGTAAAAGTAGTTGCCCCACAGGGCGTTGATGCCGCCCTGGATGTCGTAGCAGCTCGGGTGGTCGGCCAGCACCCGGAGGTTCGGCGGCGGCACCAGGCTGTTGTCCCAGTCCACCACCTGCAGGTTCCGGAAGTAGGACGCCCGGCCGAACCCCTCGCCGGCGAACTGCCCGCTGCCCATCTGCGTCGACGTGTGCTCCCCCATCGGCTGCGTGTTCACCACCTCGCCGCCGAACTGCACCATGCTCGCGTGCTCCGACAGGTGGCTGAACAGGAACGCCGGCCAGTAACCCACCAGCGTCCCCGACCCCAGCTCCAGCCACCAGTTCCCGTGGTTCGGATCCTGTTTATCATATATTTACATACTAGTTAAGCTCTAATTACAATTCTCTAATCAGCTTAATCTTGTTTCGTCTATTTAACCAAGAACACAAAACAAAATATTGGATCTCCCCTCTTCGTTCAAAGAAAACATTATCATTTAAATCATGTCACATCAAGCTGGCCTTTATTTTCAGAGAATTATTAAGCCGCATTGAATTCATTGTCCTGGGTTGTTGTTCTGAGCTAATTATGAGAACTTGCACAGTGCGAGTTGGTACGTGCTTCTTCACCTGCCTAAGGATAAAACTTAAAAACTGCAAGGAAATTACCTAGAAATCTAACATGTGAATTGTAAGTGTAAAGGTGGATGGTAAATCATTACTGAGCAGTGACCATGCCTTTCTAGTTTCAGTTTCAGACAACTTAAATTCACTTACCAAAGGCATTTAAGGCCATGCAAGTCTGGACAAGAGGCCATTAAGTTAAGGTAGCTGGAAGTAGGTAGTAGCTGGTGGATATGTATTCAATCACAGTCCCAGATATAATTTCTTTTCTTTTTTGTTTTTGTCTTTTTTTCAATACGAGAAGGGAGGAAAAACTACTGAGGAACTAGAAATTACCTTCCACACTAAGAGACTGATATCAAACTGGCCGCCGCTGGGTGTTGAAACAGGGGAAATGGCAGCTCCGATGGCTATCATGTTGTTGGTTTGTATGAAGCCTGAACAGAGAAGGTTGTAGCATCCTGTTGCTTGATATGCATCAGTCTGAAAATTTAAAATTTTCGAGGTCAAGGACAGTGATTAAATATAGAAAAAATATCTAGTTAATTGAGATCAAATTGATCGAAGGAACCTACAGTCCAATAAGTGAAGAACCTCGGAGAACTATCACCATACAGCTGCGGACTCACCTGAAGCAGGAAGAAACAGAGATGTCTTTCTCAGTATTAAGTTGAAGTTTATAGTTCTTTTGAAGCCAAATTTAGTACCTGCCACCCAGCTTCAATGGTGTTGAGGTCGGTGCCAAAAGATCCAGAGATGATCCATATTTGTGACAAGCTGAATTCAGAGGAGCTCGTCACTTTGGGTGCCCACACATTTATGCTTGCTTTTGCACCGTAGTATTGATCTCCCACAACGTAACCAACCGCGTGCTGCGATCATGCACAAATCCAATGCTTTCAGAGGAAGAAAGAGATGAGTTGAATTACTCGTGAAGTGAGAAATCAAGAACACAAACTGACCTCATGGTCGCTGCTTTCAGAATCATGGCTCATTGTCACCGCAGGCTTCCTGCCAAACCTCTTCACGGAGCTGGCTCGCAAAATGTCTTCTTCTGTGGTCCTCCTGATCGGAACAGATCCCTCAGGGCACGACTCGCCGGACATCCTCCACGACTGGAACTCGTCTCCGGCGGTCGCGGTGCCATCGGAGGCATGGCCTTTTGGCCTCTCCGGCGGATCCTGCAAGTTTAGGAAAACCATTTGAGTTCTTCAGACGAAGGATCGCAAAAACCATACTAATAAAACTTACCATAGGCTTCGATCCTTTGAGCCTGGGATGATCAAATGCAGGTTGAAGATGAGAAAGCACGCAGTCAATGAGATCCCCGTCAGGACTCTGTCAACAAGCCAAAAAGGTAAGATCTTGCGGCAAGAACAATAAAAAAGAAAAGAAAAGAAAAGGAGAGTAGCTAGCAATTAAACTACCTCAATTGTTTTCAACGGAGGCTTGTTCAGCCTCTTAAGATGGGCTCTTATCCTCCTATACTTCCTCATCTCCTCCCCCGGCCGGAAAACCGTCCTGTTCGACTCCGAGAAGACGGGACTGACTGCAGCGAGGAGGAGGAGGAGAGCGAGAATGGGGACAAGTACAGGAAGGAAGTTGCGGTGGCTAGCAGCCATTTTTGTGGAATTTTGGAGCTTTGGACCTTCTTCTTGTTGTTGCTGTTCTATATCTGTCTTTATCTTGGTACATGGGCGCCCCTTGTCTTCTACGCCCTGCGCCACTAAACTAGTTGTCCCCCATTGCTGCCACTACGAACCTCCCCGGGTTCCTCAATTAACTATAATGCACTAACTCCCACCTCCTCCATCACACACTCCTCCCTCCCTTCATACCGAGCTCCAAAAGGGACATCTAATTGCTCTGCCGCTTGCATGATCGATGGATGTTGCAGTCATGGGAGGTGTAATCAAGACGCCATGCTTAAAGTTTCTCCCTTCTCCTCTTTTCGTGTCTAAATGATGTATTTTATTGATAGGTGTAGTAAAAGCAGGAGGCCAAGGCATTATAATACAACCAACGATGCCCAGCATCTTTGGCTTTTTCATGTATATATATTTTTTATCTCCATCTTTCTCTTTAATTAGGGTTTTTCTCATTCCTTTCTTTTGGATTTTGAAGGAGGCAACTCCGCACTTGAGGTCTGAATGCGCCCTATGGTCATTTCTCCATGTTTCTTTTCTCATTTTCCTAGATGTTCTGTGTCAGTTACTGTTTTCTTGGAGGGCCATGTGTGTCAGATATTGTTAAAATCTTTAACTGGGTGAAATGGATCTTGTAAAAGAATCTACAGTTCAAATTCTAAATGTATAAATTATATTTTAAATTTAATCTTGAATTATTGAAAAGAAAGTCTGCACTTTTGATTTAGTGTTGGTGAGAAATGCCAAATCCCTCTGTCTAATTCAGCTTAGAATAGATTCGAATGGAACATTCCTAATTCTGCTTGCTTTCAGTTCGCCATTGCTGGTGCCCAAAATCTCAAAAGCAGACAAAGCAAAATGGATTAAGCCGTGTCACAGTTCTTAATTTATCTATCGAATAAATTTGAATTATGATCTTTTACGACTGCAATATGATCGATAAACCTGGGAATTAGGACAACTGCGTTGCTTAAACGCAAAGCGTAGCTCCTCCACCCAAGAAATTTATTAATGAAGCTTTTTAATTAGACCTTTTGTGGCTTAAAGAAATGAGTGATGAGCTCTCTGTTAGCTGAAAGTCTCTTAATAATTCTAAATAATTAAGAGAAAGTTGCAATTAGAAGAAAAGGAAAAGCAAGCAACAGAGAGCTAAAGCTTGAGTTCGTCGTCACATGCTGAGCGAAGAGATGATGAAGAACATGAACTTTTGACCAACCCTCTCGTTTTAATTAGATCACTGCATGCTCTGCTCTTTAAACTAACTTATGATCCGTATCGTATAGCAGCACAAAGTAGCTTTTTCTGGGGGAAATATATATTCAAGAGAGATCTCTATCTTTCAAAGATTTTATTCAGAAAGATTTGCCATGGATTGACTGACTGCCTCGTCTGATTGCATAATTTTTCAACTAAATCTATGATCTCAACCTTGTAATGTTTTTTAAATTGTTTGTGTATCTTAAATGCATTTTTCACAATTTTTCTTTTTGTCTGATTTGAATAAGAAAATCCATCCCCAAAATCAATTTTTTTATGTTGTAAACAAAATTTGAGTTTTTTTTGTCTTTTGTTCTTTCCTCCAATTTTTTTTTAAAACAATGAAATATATCCAATCTAATTTGGATAGGCAATCTATACATTTTAGCAAATTAAGGTTCAAAGATCAGTGACATAATTTTAATGCACGCCAAAAGATCGCGCATGGCCGACCACACCACTTTTGCTCCAGCAACTTTATACGGCGACCATCTCGTTCATTTCTATGGTTCCATGTTGCATCAACACCATGAGTGTCTCCATCATCATGCTCCTTCGTCCAGGTAGAAAGCATGCACAACACAATCCATTATAGAATTCTAAGATCCAGAGTATAACTGTATATATATATAGACTACTACCTGAAGCAGGATCATGCAGAAGGTGTCTGTGTCTTGCAACTTCCCTATTGGACTTCGCAACCAATGAGTCATCTTGTGCCACACCGGAGGCTGGTCGATGGAGGCAACGGCGGGCGAGGGGAAGTGGTGGTGGCAGTTCTATGAAAAATGAGGTTTTGGAAAGCTCAACCTTATTCAAAATTTTTGAGACATTGTTGAAAAGAAGTTCAACATGTTCCAACAATTCACTTCGACCAAGTCTACTAGTGTTTTTATTCAAAAGCATATTGAAAAGGCCAAATCACAAGACCTCTGTCCAGGCTTGCATTTTGCTAAAAGAGACTTCAGATTTTTCATCGTCGTCTTAATTTGTATCATTATTCAGCTGAAGAACTAGTCCTGATATCAATATCCCCCTTGTATGTAAGCATTGAGTTGGTCTCCACAGACAGAAGAGGTTGCAATTCACTGTTTCAGTCAGTCGATCGAGCTAAATAAACTCAACTAGAAGATATCACAAACCTGTCATCAGCTGCATTGCTCGCAGAACTTTAGTATCTGGAGTCACAGTGATGAGTTTATTCTGAATACAAGAAAAAGAATTCGCATGAGATTGGAAAGTGAAGCAAAAATTTACAGTGTCCATAAACTAAGATCCAAGGCTTGAGGGCGTAATGAATTGTGCCGATGAACTAAGAATGAGCTAGGGTGTCAAGTATACAATGCTTTTGCCAATGAATGTTTATAGACAACAAGAGAATGCGAGCAACTTCTCCAATTATACCTCTTCAGTCATGATGTCACCGACTTTAGTTTCCTTGGAAGATCTTCCCTGCACAATGATTTTACATAGATAATCTGAAGAACAAAGCAATCGAATATTAGAATCACAATTACATTGGAACGCATAACTTAGAAAAGAAGCATCAAAATTGGTTTTTGATTCTGAACAAGGGCAGAATAAATTTGTCTGTGGATCAATTTGTTCTTACTGGATGTTCAAAGACTCAAACTCAATTGTCCATGCTTTGTTATATATATATATGAGTCTATCCTCTATAGTAGTCCCTAATTATACCAAAATATAATATCTATGTTAAGTTGAATAATGAAAGCACGAAAAAGCTCCACTAAACAAAAAATCACTATCTTTATTGCTAGAGACAATGAAGCTTATCATAATTTGAAGTAGAATGAATCGACTTGCAGTAGATAGCATTATAAGAGTTCAACATAATTGCAGTAACTGTAGGAGAACATATTTTGAAATAGAAACTGAAACAACTAAGGAATTTCTGAAAATCCATGAATTGATTGTACAGAAAGAAGCCAACTGCCAGGGTTTCTTATTGCCTTCAGAAAGAAGCCAACCTATCAGTCAATTACTTCAACCCAAGACACAAATTCCTCAGCTATCTGATTCAAATGTTAAAAAGGATAATCCTTCAAAAGTTTTTTATTTTATTTTTGCTAATGACTGGGTAGATCAGATAAGATCTTCTTTTTAAAATCCTTTGGGATAACAAAGAAAAGGATTGCAACCCAGAAATATTGCTCAGAATATACCACACTTGAAAAGTAGCATTTTTCATTGCTATGAACGCATTAATTACTAAAATCAGAACTGAACATAAAAAAACAACACGAAAGTTAAATCAACGCCAAGGAAACACAGGACAAGTAGATTCCAAATCTCAAAGCCATCTTGCCGATATCAGCAGGCTGTCTCCAGCCGTAAAAGGAACCCTTAGCGCAAGATCTATCAAGGACAGCTCAATAACAACCCAACACAGAGATTATGAGAACTTGGCTGGATTAGGTAAAGCGAACTCACCTTCACCTACTATGGAGCAGTACAGGGAAACGGAAGAAATTGGAGCAGAAGGACAGAATGAGATAAGATAAAAAAGGGTATGGTTGGTTAAAGGAAAACCACTGCTGGACCACCACAAGCTCCCATCTGTCTTATCAACATTGCTTCAGCTACGTTGATTATTCGACGAAGAATCGTCCGTACTTTCGAATTTACTCGTAGATAGATAGATGAACAGAAGACGATCTATCTTCTATGAATTCAATAAAATATCATTTGAAATGATAGTATGGTGCATGAAACTCCTGGTAATACAGGATTGAAGAAAGGTCTAATTTGATTCTGGTAATTATTTATAGTTAATAGTTAATATTTATTTTATGAAATTAGTGAACTTTGTATTAATTCGTGGTTAGTGGGAAAGGAATTAGCTTGTGTTATAATTGAGGAGTTAGTGGGTTAATGGTCATGTAAAATTTCTTATCCTCCTTGTCTATACTTAACCTTGTATTATTACTGTACGTTCGAATAAAATTCTTTTATTATTTTTCAATAGAAGAATCATGAAAATCACTAGTAAAACTCTCTTCTTCCCCCATTATTAACATACTTAAGCTTAATATATATAAATTCTAACAATTTTCAGCTACGGAAATGCCGATCCAATCTTGTTTCTAGCTGAACATGGTTGTCTTCTTCACCAGCAAAGAAGCAGAGAGTGTAAAGCGCAATCTCAAACTCCAGGCTGACACCAACAAGGACAGTGGTCAGTGGAGACAGATTTCAGAGTGCCGTTCCACTCAAACTGAATTGGCAGGACCTGAGTCTCGGAGTCTGGCTGCAGATCCCACGATCAAATAAGTGGTAATCTCCAAGAGATCAGTTTGAAGCAATTCAGAGAAATCACTTCTTTGAATGCAACTTGCTCACTGTGTACTCACACTTTTTCTTGGAAGAATGTAGCCTCTTTCCAAATAGAACTGCATGTTGGATTTTCTGTCTGATATCAGAACAAAAGAAACTTGAAAATCCTACCATTAATATCTTCCTTGTGGCGAGTAAATGCCTATTGATGGTTATATATTGAGGAAAGACCAAAGGAAACAGACTCAGTGGATGACATTTCAATTTCCTTGGAAATGAGGTAGTGATAAAGATACTTGATCGGTGCAGTCCTGCTAATGTCCTCTATAAATGCAGCTTGCTCGTGCTTCTCTCATGAGAGGTCATGGGGCTCCTCTCTTGTTGGTTCTACATTTGCAGCATGCTCGGTATCAGCCATGTACTCTTGCTCATCAGGGTGCTTTTTGTATGTGATTCTGATGAATCCAAGAGGAGACGAATTGTGTCGAATGACAAAATTGAGAAATTTCTTTACAATTTGTATCATTTTCAGAGAAAATTAAGAAATTGAGGATCCTCCTACTGGATTAACCACTCGTATCAAAAAAGTTGATACCTTTTGAGGTCTCTTCTGTGGATCGTGCTGCGGATGCTGCCTCCTACCGACGACGGTCTCCCAGTCTCCATCATTTCCTCCGCCGTTCTCCTCCTTTTCCACAAGAACAAAATCACTCTTTTATCAATGTCCATCCAACCAAATCACTCATCAAAATCCGAACTTTATCCCATAAACGAGAAACTAAAACGAAACGCAATCAGAAAGCCCTCACCTTTACCGAGCCCCACTGGTTTCAGCGGCGCCGGAGCCTCCCACACCCTCCGCCTCGGTTTCCTCCACGTCCCCAGAAGAGACCACCTGACCAGAAAGCCCACATTAAGCTGAAAAAGCAGGACGCATCAAGCAGGATCAGGAGCAAGGATAGGGCAGACCTGGGCCCAAGTGGACCTGGAGCGCTCCTCCTTCTGCCGCCGCGAGTCTTCGCCGTTGTCTCCGGCGATGGCGTCCAAGCCCACGTTCATCGAGTAAATTTCTATTTGATTCAGTTAATTTCTAACATATTTATTCATATAAATTAATAAAACTATGTTTTTTTATATTTATTCACATGAAATTATTTCTATAATTCCAGGATAACTAAAACACTTTCTACGTTTGAATCTTCTTATTTTATATTTTACACTATTTACCATGATATGAAGGAAAATGGATATTAGTATCATAATGCATGCAAATAATACATGGGTGACTAGGGACATTAATCATGAGTTTAATGTCATAATCCAGATGTCAGCAACTTGAATACAATAATTTTAGGCTCAATGATTTCGAGCGTTCCGTGCACTCAGTCGCGGATGCGTATCGCATACAGAAAATCGCACAGGATATCAATTATATATATAATCTTGATTTGCTATGTGCCCGTGGGTGCGTGCTTAAGAGGGTGCACCCATGTGACACTCAACAATCAACACTACCACGTGGCCCTCGTCCCCTCAAGGGCACACTATAAGAGTCGATTCTCAACGGATGTGAAATATTCCGCTAATTACTTCACCCCCTTATGTAATGGGCTATTGAGGTAGAATGAAGCATTCATAATTTACCTTTCTTTCATATCATTTAAAACAAAGAGTCTCCAGAGTGAAAGTATCATATTTTACCACAATATATATACAAAATAAAATATTTTTTTTGAAATAAAATGTCTGAAAATCATTAATTTTTTTGAAATAGGTGGATTCCAATGTCAATTCTAGACTAGGTATTGAAATTAGATTCAATTTGAAGAGCATTTAGACTAACAACATAATTTACTTTCACTTTTTAAATTAAATAAATGCTTTTAAAAAAAACAGGAGGTGTTTTTATATTTACAGTAGATTAAAATAACAAGGTTAGATTATTAAAGAACAAATTTAAACTTTTCACTTTCATTATCCAGCTTATTCAACACTAAACTGCCGCACAAGAAAGAAAATATCCAGCTTATCCTTTAAACATCTTTCCAAATTTCTCCGAAGAGGTAATTGAAGTTTCAAAAAATGTGTTTAATTTTCCTTGTAAAATTTTCATAAGCTTATGTTATAATTTTGAATAAATAAGTATAGATTAAATTTATAAAAATGAGAACTATTTTAAAAATAAAATTTAAATTGTTTTGGATCATATAATGCGGCTTAATACGTGAACGGCAAAGTGGTTGTCAAATAAGTGAAGCAGCAGAGGCATCCTATATATGAGTATTTAGTGCCCGAAGCCTCTGCCTTCCCCTCCGCCTCCGCCTCCGCCATGGACGATTTCCTTCCGCCGCCTCCGCCACCGATCGTTCTCAACGATCCCCTGCCGCTGGCGGTCGATCCAAATAACTTTCCGCCGCCCGCCGACTCCTTCTCCTCTTCGATATCTTTGGGCTCGACGCTTCTCATCATCAGCGCCGTCGCCAGCTTCAGCTTTGTCGCTTGCCTCTTCATCCGCCTCGGCCGCCGCCTCCGCCTCCGCTCCTCCTCCTCCTCCGTCGCCTCGGCTTCCGTCCTCGCTCGCCACGATTTATCTACCCCCACCTCCGGCGAGCTAACCGATAAGAAGAAAAACAAAAACTCGGCGCCCATCGACTCACAGCTACCACTCTTCGAGCTCAGCTCCTCCCTCTCCGACGATTCCAAATCCTCTCCAGACTGCGCTGTCTGCCTCCTCTCCTTCCTCCCCGACGAAGACATCCGCCGCCTCCCCGCTTGCGGCCACGCCTTCCACGCCGAATGTGTCGACACCTGGATCCAGAACTCCCCGTCCTGCCCTCTTTGCCGCGCCCCCGTCTTCCTGCCTCCGACGCCACCTTCGGGGGCGGCGCTGCCCGTCAAGATGTCGACCACCGCCAGCCAAGGAGGAAGCTCCCTACGAGACGAATCGTGGAGCATATCCCTCCCCCTCTTCTAGCTTCGCCGCCCCGCCGCCTCTTGTTCTCGATCGGGTCGTCAATCGATGACCCAATGGGAGAGGATGTGGAGACGGCAGCGGCGCGAATCTGGACGCAGGTGGACTACGAAGCATCCGCCTCCGTATCCAGGGCGCCATCTCCGCCGAGGGATGAGATCCCGGCTGCCATTGGCAGCGGAGGATGGAGGGGGAGTCTGATGGATTCCATGGACCGAGGACTCTCAACCCGGTCGTCTTCGTTCCGATCTGCCGCCTCGTCGTTCCGTCACTCCAGTCCGTCGATCGACCACCAGGAAGACTCCGGCGGCGAAGGCGGACGACTTTTCTTCTGGGACAGGGCGGAGGAGGAGGACCGCCTCTCCGCCGTCTACCGGTGGATCGTAGGGGCATGATAGTCAATCCCTTATCATCTCTTCTTAGAAGATTCGCTAGACGTTCATTTGGAATGGATCTGGAATTTGCCCCACTTCTTTGAAGAAAATTACGACGATGCCCTCGTCGCCGGGATACCTTTCTCCAGGTGACCAAATTGGACGGCTACGATCCAGGCAATCAATCCAGGTCATGTTCACCTTTACCGCTACGATCTAAATAATAGATCCGGATCCTCTTTCCGCTTTGTTTTTCAAATGGAAAAAAACGCACTCGAATATCGTTCCACTTTATGGAATAATTATAGAAAATTGGGTGATTATGCGGATCATCAGATGGGAGTCAGTGGCAGCGCACCAACTGCCCAACTATATGCTTCTATGCGATAAAAATATTCTGCTAAATAACATGCAATAATTCACCCAACTTATTCCCCAATTGAAGAGAAATACTTATTAAGGATAATTAAAAATTAACATTTTTAAAAAATAGAATCTGTCATCCCAATAGTTTCACACTCGATTCCACGACTATTTGCTCAAATAGCTCTGGAACTTACATGCTACTCTGCAAGTGTCGATGGAAGAGGTTAAAGTTCAGATGACCAAACCAATATGGGGTTTACTTTACAGGTGACTTTTAGACAGACTACTTTACTGACTTTTGAAAGAAAGACATAACAAACAAAAAAAGACTAATATAAAACAGAGTAAAACTTACCTAATCCAATCTGTGCGTGAATGAGTAGTTCATCTAATCACTAGTCAATGATGATCTAACTAATGCTCGAGTCTCTGGATCATAAAGATTGATGGCACATCCCCCACATAAGTAAACAATAAAACAACACCAAAACCAACAAACTTCAAAGTTGTTAAAGGAGCATAGAGTGGTCAGTTGTAAAGAGACCATCAATAATTACAAGTAGGCCTTCAGAGAGATCACACTAGTTACAAGAAGCACTGTTGGCATTATCTTGAGATGAGAGCAAGCTATTGGTACCTTAGCACTATATTCAGAGATTGCACATACCTTAACTCATTCCTTAAGGATAAATGATACATTGATGAATTGATGAGGAAGAGAACAGTAACTAAGATTATTGCAGCAAAAAGCAAAAGAGGATAACTTGTGTCCATCAACATCGAGCTGCTGAGTCCTAATAAAAAAATGATCATTGGTAAACTTATTAAAAAAAAATCTTTTCCAAACCAATCAAGTTTGCCTTTTCTTGATTTTTTTTTTTCACTTAAAGAAAAAGAATCCAATTAAAACATCCGGCTTTCAATAAGTTCAAAAAGGGATATAACACTGGCAAATGCAGTTTTTCCAATAAAGATGAAAAAAATACAATAACTTTTAACATAGTAAAGGCAAGCTTCTACATCACCTGGTGCTATATAAGTTAGATATTTGTCATATTGCTAATGCTCATCTGTTAGAACCCTAAAGATACCACAGAAGTATGTTATTTCTTGTGTCATTTACATGTCTTTATCCACACCATCCAAGAGATGTAGTATAACAACATCACAGAATTGAGATTCATAAGCATAAAACCATGCCATTATAAGCCTAAACCTAATATGTCCTTTTAAGATGACTAGTACTAATATCAGCAAATTTAGAGACCAAAAGCTGCTAATTTTTTGGCTAAGAATCTGTATAAAATGTTTAAAAATACGATTTTAAGTGCTAGCTTGTAGGCTTTTCAATTCAGTTTAACTTGCATGCTTAGCACGAGAGACTGTGTCGTTTAATTAGAATAAAAGCAGAGATGGGAGGAAAATGCTTCCACTTGTACTGAATATATGAGCAACATGATTACCAAGAAACAAGAAGAAAACTCAGCAATGTATTTCACTGTTAAAACCAATTGCTGAGCTAAATTGATTATGCCAGGTAACATCTTGCCCTACACTGAACCATCCAGGAAAACTCATACATCACATTGGTGGTAAAACTTAATAAAGCATCATGAGTTTGGTATAGACTATATTAAACTAAAAGGTCTTGAAATTTTTTGAAACATTCTACTTTTGGATAAACTGCTTCAAATTCTTCAACCACAACAAATACTCACGACTGTCTTTGTTTATCATGCATTCATGCAGGAAACTGGTTGTCAAGGGGGGAATTCCTCTTATCTCTAGATACTTGTGAAAGGATTTCTGCAGATTCTCATCCAGATCACTGCACAATAAAAATGTTGTATTGTTGTTACTTAATATATTCATACAAAATAACAAAATGAAGGAAAAGAATACAAACTTGAAATCAGGTCCTTCATAGGCAAGCATCTCATCATCAGATTCTTTGTTTTCTCTGACAGACATGCTATCAATGGTAACTTCATCAGGATAGGCAGCACACGAGAACTCCAAACTTGGTCCCTTTCCCTTAGATACGACAACGGTGAGTGGGAAGCTAGATTGACTAGGTCTGTCCGATTGATCACCATCTTCATCATTGTTGTCAGGTTCATTATCTGGTTCCTCACCAGTGACAAGGCTAGGCTTGGAAACTATGACCTTGATACTCTCTCCATGATAGTTTCTCTTCAGAGTAACAGTGTTCATTCCCTTCTCATCTTGGATCTCAAAAGGAAAGCCACTTGGTATCTCCTCCACCTGTTAAACAGATGCGAATATCAAGATCAACATGAATTAATTGGCTAGAAAAGTATTTTCGTTTTGAAAACAAAAAAGAGAGAATAAACTAGCGACATTTTGATTGAGACTGCATTGAGTTCCTAAAGAAGACAACTTTCTTGATTGGCACACCCTGTCATAATCATCAGATTCCAGTGCGTACTTGATCTCAGAGTCGACGACCTGTAGGAGGTTGGAGTCGGAGGCTGGCCTCGTTGCAACGGAAGAGAAAAATGCAGTGCAAGGAAGGGGCCGCGCATTCTCTCTGAGATGACGTTCCTCAAAGAGGGAGGATGGATAACGGTCGAGAGGCGAGGGTGGAGACTCCTGGAAAGGGAGCGGGCAGCCAAATGAGAGGCAATGGAAGCAGCACGACAGAAGGCAGCAGAGAAGGCCATTGTCGTGGCAGCTAAAAGCACCTGAGCATGGAATTAACCGCAAGCTTTGCACTTCAGTCAATCCGATCAACCAAAATCTCACGCCATGAATAAATCAATCAAAACAAAAATCATCACAAAAGAATCGTCGATAAAGATCGTGAATGATCAAAAAAATCCATTTGGTATCAGCCAAATGCCATGAACTGACTGCATACCCATAAATTATTCGATTTTAACCGGAAAAATGATCGGACGATAACGAAGGAGGAATCGATATACCAGAAAGGAGCTTCCTTCTCCATGGGCAACGTCGCGCTAGGGATGATTCAAGGTCGTCGAGGTCGCCTTCGGTACGATCGGTGGCAGCGATAGAGAGCTAAGCGATGAGGTTTAGGATGCCCTAATTAACCCAGCCTTTATTTAATATTTTTTAAATTAAAATATCTATTTTATCTTTCTAAAGAATCATTTAAATTATTTATTATAAATGCGAATCTTCCCCGATTGATCGACCTTGTTCGTTGCCCACATTAACTGTTTCAATAACTCTTCCAACTACCCGCTGTCCCCGCTGTCGAAAAGCATTCAGTCGTCTCGGCGATGCTGCTGCGAAATCCCTTTCTAGCTCATCCTCGCAATTAATTTCGCGTTCCCCACGATCTCTCTCGCGACCAATGTCGCACCAGATGCGACGCAAGGACGACATCATTAATGAGAGGCCTCTACTTAGCTGGTTCACCGTCATCGGCAGGGTGAGAAGAGACCTGGTGTTATGTCTTGTGTGTTCTGTTTCTGGTTCGTGACGAAACCCTAGCAAAGAGGGGAAAGGGGGATCACAAGAGGAGGAGGAGGAGGAGGGAGAGATGGATGTGAAGAACCAAGGATGCTTAGCTTCTTCCTCCAAAGCCTCCCCTGCTGCTTCTGGTACTCACCATAGGCGCTCCAAGAGGTACGCTTAGCATTCTGGAGGCGCTTTTAAGTGTGTTTTCCATTTGTTTAAGTCTCCCTTGGTCAGTCTACATGAGATATGTGACCTTTTTTTTTTTTTGAAAAATTGAAATATATAACTTGTCGCTTAAATACTAAATTTGCTTTAATATTTTATAACTTAGCAATGATGTGGAGTTCTTGATCACAAGAAGATGCTCTTTTAGTGGCTTACATCTGAGAGTCTACTTTTAAAATTGTGCCTGAAAAAATTACTTTGAACTGTCTTGCGAACAAGCCTTTAGCTTCCTGTTGATAGCACTCAAATCAGTAAGTACGTAGTTTGGTAGTGTGGGTCTTCATGCTATTATTTCTGTTTGACATCTGAATAAGGTCTTTAATGTGAACCTTGTTTGACATTAAATGGAACCTTAACAATAATGTGAGACTTGCTTCTTTTTTTTCTTTGTAGAGCATCTTAAATGCTGGTTGAGTAAGTTTGCATATTTGAGATGTATCACAATGAAACTTTTATACAGAGGTCTTAATTGGAAGTTATTGTTGGAGAGAATTTGCTTCATCATCGAGGTCCTTAATAGCTGAAGAATTATTTGGCTGTTGGTTCTTTGCTTCATAATTCCAATGTCTAGGGTGTTCAATTTATGGTCTTCTACATGTTCTGTTTAACAGTAACCATGTATTTTTCTATTAAATATTGACCCCATTGCTTTATGCATAGACCTACCTAATCATTAAAATTCATAACCAGATCATTCTTTTGTTAGTTAATCTAGTAGTTTGACTATAAAAAACTAACATAAATTCACTTATGTTAAAGTCATAGCAACAGAGGGTTAGCAGTCTGAATCAATGGCCTAAATAACAGTTGTTATGTAGTTTCTGGATCAGGGACCAAATAGTTGGATGACTCAATTTCTAATAACTTGAAAGTTCGAAATGACCATGTGCTTAAAAGTTATGTTATTGACCTATCTTTTCAAACAAACTATGTTTCTCGAGATTAACGCACTTAGGAACTAATGTCAACCTCCAATTTTTTTTCTAGTCATGGTTTAAGAAATCTTGACAGAGAAAACTAACCAAAGTAATTATTTTTCAAGCATCGTCTATGTTTCATTTCTCCTGAGCAAAATTCAGATGCCAACATATAAAATGGTACAAATGAACATAAAACAGAGGGGAACAATAGAAGGGAAACCCCAGAATCCAACATTTACCAGATAAATAAAACATGCTAGCATTTGCATATGTTCTTCTTCAAGAATCATTCCTATAATTAATCATGTCCATTGGAAATTATTTTCTGTAACAATGGATTTTCTTCTAGTGCCTCCGATAAAAACCTGGATTTCACCAAACATGTAAACTCACGCAGCATGGCAAAAGCGCGTGTTGACATTCAGGTACTTCTCATTTTGAATTAAATTTAAAATATTAAAGATTTAATGATCAACTATGATTATCAAATTTTTTTTTCTATCCTCTCAGGACCCAAATAATGTTATGAATATAATGAACTGTTATGGAAATTTTCAGAATTCAAGTGAAAGTGCTACAAACACTACAAGAAACAGTAGAGCCTCCTTGGAAGATGATGTAAGGATTATATTCAATCATGCTTGACTACTAGTTTTGAAATAAATTTTTGTGTGCAAATGTCTTAACAAAACTGAGAAAAGTACATTCTAGCTAGGAAAAATAGCCCATGTTTTACAGTTTTTTTTGTTTTGTTTTGTTTTTTCTCAATGTATCTGGCTAACTGATTTTACTTGATTTTCAAAAGGATATATAATTTCATAACAAACTTTGGATGTTGAAAATGCCATGTTTATATTTTTTAAGCTTTATTAGTAAGTCATTGTTTATTGCGTGTTCAAAAAAAATCCAAGGCATGCATGGTGATAGAGATCATGCTTAGTTTGTTAGCTTCAGTAATCTAATAAGAATAGCAGTTTTGTTTGTGCAGCAACCAATTGCACTAATCTTTTTGTGTAGAATTTGATGCCATGAACTACCTTCTATTAATATAATTAATATGCTAGTGGTTTCCAAGTTAAGAGAGAAGTGAGTCTTCATGGATTTTCATATAAATTATGATAACATTTTTAACCTTTGAAGAAAAACATTAAGTTCAAGTTATTGTTCTGTTGAGATCCTGAAGTCTTTTGCATTTTGACAGATCAAACAACTCCAGATGCATTTGCATCAAGAAAAGTCGACTCGCTTTCTGATGGAGAAGGCAATTGGTCGAGCTTCTAGTACCTTATCTCCTGGACATGGACATTTCTCAGCTCAGGTGATGAACTATAAGTTTCGCTTGTTTAGGCAATTTATATTTGATGGTAGCAAAGCTTACACTAGGGCAAATGTTTTTATGTGATTTTCATGCAATTGCTATCTGGAAATGTAAATAAGTTACCTTTGCATTCCAAATGTCTTCACTCGACCGATCAGCAATAATGCTGATCATAGGCATGGTATGTTGGTTTCTCCATACTTTAGTTTGTTTAGAAACCAAATCATGGGTCTGATTTAATTCTTTTTCTTTGGGCAAAGCTTGAGAGTTGCTAACCTTTACTCACAATGAAACTCACACTTGTTTTTAAATGTCTTAAAACAACTTTTATGTTGATTTCCCTCTATAAAAGTTTGTCATATAAAATTTAACTTCCATCTTATCTTAGCGATCATAAGTGGAATAGCCAGTAACTGTATGTTATCCATGTTAATACTTGATGTATAAAACTATAATCTAAGATGTGTCTGATTTAGCTTGTCCTCTGGTTAAGATTTTGTTATCCATCTATTTTTTTCTTGTTAAATGGCATGCATTTGGGAAGCATTGGGACATAAAGTTGGCTTTTGATTGGTTTCAATACTTGAAAGAGCTTGTAGAAAAACAAACCAAACTTTACAAATGTGTGGTTGTGTATCTTGTCCTTGCAACTTGCTCTCTCGCCGTACACTACACTTTTTATATTGAATACATATTTGTAGGTTGTCTGCCTTTCATTCAAAAAATTATTATTATTTGCATAACCACCATTGTCAATGCTCTATGAGATGTTAACATATGATTCTGCAACTAATTCCATATTCAAAGCACGACATTATATTATCAGAAAGTGATTCAGTTTATTTGAATATTGTTGGTTATTTGGCATCTGAATCAACCAAAAGATGATTTTCTGATACCCTGATATTAAGTTGGTTATGGTGAAAATTCATAACTACAGTAGCTGATTACCAGCTTAAGATTGTTTCTGACTTTTCATTGTTTATGCTTTTGTTAATCGTACAAATGACTCTTTGTTTCATTTAGACTAGGGAATTAATTGCAGAGATTGAGCTACTTGAAGAAGAGATACTAAATCGTGAGCAACACGTGTTGTCTCTCTACAGAAGCATCTTTGATCAATGTATTAGTCAACCTTCATCAGCTCATAGTTCTGGCATGACTTCTCCTGCACACTCAAACCCAAAGACTGGATCCAGGAAGCACCCTAGTATAATATCAAGTTCTTTTTGCTCCTCAAAGAAATTCAGATTGCAACCTTTTCAAGTTCTGGCTTCAATAAGAGAGTCTGGACGAAGTAATGTTTTACTTAAGCCACCAAAGTTTGTTCATGATCCATTTTTGAGAGAAAACATGAATCTCTATGATGGAATAAGCTTTACTGACACTTTAAAGGTATGATTAATCATCTAATTAGATTGATTCCATTTCTATAACTCTTAAGAAACTTTGTTGCTTATAATGTGTATATTTTAGTTCTTTATATTTTCCATCAAGTCACAAAGAAGTTTAAGTATCAAAACCAAGGCTAATCCTAGTTATGCTCTGTTAGGGACCCAATTGTATATGAAGTGTAAGGATACAACAAAGAATATAAATAAGTTGGTGCATCAACTTATTTTTATTATATCATTTTATTGTGTTCGTGTTGATCAAGTACCCATAAAGAATGCAAGAGCTTGGATAAAACTCGGAAGGATTCTAACTTCTCAAGCCCTTCGTAATTTATCCTCTTCACTTGTTCTTGCACTTTCATTCTTTACATATAGGTGAGAATCATTATTTGTAAGAGAAATCTAGGTGAGGATTAAGTTTGTGGTGAGCTTGTGAAAATCTCATTGGTGCAGGTCAAGGTGTTTGCATGGGAGGTGTTATTCTTGTTTCTAGAAGCTTATCTTTTTGTTTTCTGTGAAAGAGGGGTTTAGTGGATTGTTGTGAGGAGTGACGCAACTTACGTGTTGTAGGTTGTAAAGTAGAAAATGTGTGAACCACACTAAGTAATTGTTTTAGCATTATTTGTAATGATTTCATTCACATTATATTTTCAGTTTAGCTATCACGATTATTCTTGTTACACACACATACATTGAAGTAATCTTTTCATTTGAGTATGTCTTGCACCCTTTCTCTATCTAGCCATTATGAACCTACAATATTGCTTTTAAATATACAAATACTCCATGATTGTGCACCAACAACATAGCGTTCCCTGTTCTGCATGTAAATTCTATCTGACCTATGTTAAGTCTGATTATATATCCTTTTATGGACTTTTGAAATTCTTCACGATGGTGTTAATATTATGCCAGAAGCTGAGCACACATTTAAAAAAAAAAACAAAGAGGTAAAACCTCCTCTAACACTATAATTGTTTCCAGGAGAAGTTATCAACTTCTGGAAGGAGTAATTTAGCACGCACGTTG